>NW_014578166.1:78733-94187 GCF_000485595.1 Priapulus caudatus
ACTCTCTCTCACTCTCTCTCACTCTCTCTCACTGTAGTGCTGCTATACACGATGGGCAACTATCACTGGTATCTGAAGCAGAGTATTGACTGCTCAGCGACGGCAGACGATCAGATAGCTGTGGTTGAGTGGGATGCAGAGCACGCGCTCACTCTTCACATCGTGTTCAGTGGGGGCAAGTACGTGAGGAATGTTTACACGTGGGAGACGTGTGCGAGCAGCGGCTTGAAGAGCGATGACCTGACGAGTGTTGCTGTCATTGATGGAGGTATGTGCACACACACACACACACACACACATACACACACGGGCACACACGCACGCCCACACACGCACGCACACGCACGCACACGCACATGCATGCGCATGCACACGCACATGCACGCACGCACACGCACACGCACACGAACACACGCGCACGCACGCACACGCGCACACACACACACACACCCACGCAAGCATGTACCATGCAGCCCTTCATGTTAGGAAGTAAGGGGATTCGGTTGGAGTGCTAATAACGTCACTTTATACAAGCTTCGTTAATCGTAAAGAAGTTTATATACATCATACATGTTTGTTATCATTTCATTTTGCCTATCGATTATTAATCTATTAACTGTGTAGTGCACATTAAAAACAGAAACAATATGCACAACTAACACTAGTGCATATACCTTATATGCTTGTTTCAGGTGCTAAACCGCATTGCGATTTTCTTTTATAACCATGAATATGTTTTATTGACGAGGTTGTGGTTCATTAGGCTGTTAATTAGATTCAATGTCGATTGTCAAATGTCAAATGTCATTTGTCAATTGTCAATTGTTGTGTCTTCCGTTCGTGTAGACAAGCTGCTTGTGACGCCGTTCCGTAACATGGTCGTACCGCCGCCAATGTGTGCGTTCCACGTCCAGCTACCCGCGTTCGTCCAGCAGGTGGCGTTCCAGTCAGCGCCGAACACCAACGACATGGCGATCCTGCTCTCCGACGGGCGAATCGCGATCTACGAGTACGGATATATATATCAGGAGTTAATAATGAACAATTTGTCATTATTAACTCCTGATATATATATAGACGAACAGTGGATCAACATGTGAGCATAGGCGCTTAGTAATTAACTCAACAACCTTGTTGTCATGGTTCATGTGAAGAGGGTTGTTTTATTTGGTTGAGGTTGTTGGATTTATTTCAACCTTCCTATGTAGCGGATTTATTACTACAGCCGATATCGACTGGTGCTAATCGAAATGAAGTGCGTAACCAGTCGAGGCACAACAGCAGGGACCATTGTGAAACACGAACCGTAATCATTCTCAGGGCCTAATCCAAGCCATTTTTCATACCGAATACCGGCGCCCAAATTACGCCCCCCTCGCAAAATGGCCAAATTACAAAATTCATGAAACGCCCAAATTAGCAGAGCTCTGAAAATTGTGAAAATTAAATCTCCATGTTTCTATCATTATGTAGGCACTGTTTTATAATAAAATGCTCATATAAGATCTATAATCTATTTTATAGAATAACCTTTTAATGTTATTATACATTTACGGGCCCTATACCTAAAAAATATTTTTTACGCTTGCTATGCTCTCCATGGGTGCCCTTATTAGCCCTGATAGCTAGATTAGCAGCTAGATTAGCCCTGGACCGTCTTCCATATATATTCCGTCTTCACCTCAAGGCACAACAGCAGGGACCATTGTGAAACACGAACCGTAATCATTTCAGACTTTGGTTTTGTATGCTAACCGATAAGCCAGTGGTCATCCATGATAGTAGAAGAGATACAAGCATCTCGTTACCTTAGCTTTGATGATACTTGAGTAACTTGACTGTATTTCAATGTTGTTTTGTAATCAGGCCATCTGGGAATCTGATAGCTTCTAGCCAGAGAAAGCCAAACAAACATGACATCGTCTTCTTCGAAAGTAATGGCCTGAGACACGGAGAATTCACGCTGCCCTTTTTTGTTGACGAGATGAAAGTAGGTCATGTCGTTGCCATATATGGCAATATGTTCTTTCATTTCCTCCTCTTTCACTTGATAGTTCATAAAATGATGGTGCGTTTTATGCATGATCACTACCTTTCACTCTCTTTTCTTATGATAATGTTTATGGAACATGCTGAGACTAGCAGAAACAGGAAGCTGGATTTTCACTGCATCGTATTCAGTGGGAGTCTTGAGAAAGCTTCAGAAGGCCTCGTTGCTGAAAGCTCTCGAGTTTATCCCATACACTGCCATAGTTAGCATTAGCATCCTGCATACATACACCTGGTGTGTGTGTGTGCGTGTGCGTGTGCGTGCATGCGTGCGTGCGTGCGTGCGTGCGTTCGTATGTGCGTGCGTGCGTGAATGTGTTTACATGCGTGCATGCGTGCGTGCGTGAATGTGTTTACAGGTTCGTACGCATGCAGGTGCGTACATGCGTGCTCATATTAAAAAATGCAGGGATTTCCTTCTGACATTTTTTGTCTCTCAGTATCTACACGATCACAAAGACACCCGATACAATTGGATATATTCACTTGTAATGCAGCTGCTTTACTTTCTAGGTAAGAGAGGTGTTGTGGAACTCAGACTCCTCAGTGTTGGCTGTGTGGTGTGAACAACTTATAAGCGACAAGGAGCAATTTCCTAAATCTCACGGTGAGTTTTTTAGCCTAAACACTCGATGCGTCTCATAGTGTAATCCTAATGAATCAGCTATATAGGTGTCATTCACGTGAAATACGCTGGTAGGCGTTTCTTGCCATCAGTATGGTTTAGTAAATGGGTAGTAATACTTGATAGTTAGCGACCTGCTCTGATAAAATATATATTCGTGTTTAAGCATCACGGACAGCTCACTTGGCACTCACTATCCTCTCTCATTTCTCTTTCTCTACATTTCCCCTTTCTCCATACATCCACACTCAGGGTGTGAAATTAACACGAGTCCGGAGTCAAATACTCCCTGATTTACTGTCGGACTCCCATGTGACTCCATGACTCTATGTGACTCCCTGAAAATTCTGCTATACTATACTGAGTTGGTTCCAGAGCACGGCCTCGCGGAATTACCGTATTTTTTCAGCAAATCTTTAATTTTGAACTTTAGACTACGGACTCCCTCATTTTGCTGCGGACTCCCTCTTTTTGAGGCTCTCTCTAACCTACCTCCACTCCCTTTCCCCATTCCTAACCCCCGGCCTTGTAGGGTGATTACTGACTTGCTGTGACCAAATGCATATTAGTGTTTGTATTATTTATACATGCTTGATCGTTAATGATTCATTTATCAGTAATTAATGAAATCACTATCTCTTGTTGTTATTGGTGCTGATGGCCATACTTTGCTCTCTCTCTCTCTCTCTTCTCTGCTCGTTCTGCTCGTCGTCTCTCGAATTAGTCTGTTTCGCGCATACTTATCAGTGAATCGACGTCAGGTCTTTTACACGGCGTGGAATAACTGAATACTACTATACTTCAGATGTCACCCTCATGTGTATCTTGGCGAGAACCATGGTTCTGGCTGAAAGCAAGTAAATTAAAATGATTAAAATAAAAAGAAAAAAAGTAAAAGAATTCTATTTGTCAAATAGATGGCGGTTGCGTACAGCCTATCACGATCTCCAACGTGTTAAATCACCATTCGTCTTCTCTGTGCTGTCGCACCGTATCTTTCATCCTGTGCATTATCCCAGCATCTCGTCGACTCGCTAAAATCATTGATTCTAAGCTTGCCGTGCACCATGCCCACCTTGGGAAAATTCTGTTTCTTTCTTTTGGACTGTTTAGTATGTACTCTTTGCCAGCTGGGTCACACCGTTTAATTTCAAATTCCCTATCATAATTTTTTACTCACCATTTTAATACGTTAAAAGTAAAAATCCAGAATTAGAACTCATGGTAGATGCACCTAATATATAGGCTCCGCAACCTTAACTGTACGGGAATCTTGACCTTCAGCGTGAAGCGCTATGTAAGTTATCAGATCTAACCCTACTATTCACCTTTCATATGTCTTCTCTACGATAATTTTATTTTATTATTTTTACTTTTAATTTTTTATTTAATGCACTTTATCTTCCTCTGATTTCTTATTATTTTTTATTGTATTGGATGGGATGGCAATGAATGGGATGCATGTCGACTGGCGCTGGGTTGGATGGGATGGCAGGGGTGCGCTATGGCATGGCGAATGGGCATGGCATGGCATGGGCAATTAACTCCGCATAAACATGGATGGATGCGGTATGTGTTGGGATGGGAATGGGATGGCATGGCAATGGCATCTGGCATGTCATACCCATTGAGTGGCATGGAATGGGATGGATGGATGCCATGCAATGAATAGATACCCGATTAGTTACCCGCATTTTTTTTGGATATTTTTCTTTCAAACCACCAGCGGTCACCAACAGAGACGCCCACTCCCGTTTTGCCCGGGCGGGCAACGGCCGGGTATCCCGCCAGCTTTTTCATTCTTTAATGTCTTCTCATCCTTTGATTTCTTGATTATCTTTCCTTTAAAACTTTTTGGCCCATGGGATAGGATGGGAATGGGATGGCATGGCCATGGCGCATGGGATCCGGAAGTGGATGGGACGGCGGTGCGATGGATGGGTATGGGCATGGGATGGGAATGGAATGGGATGGGATCGGTGCGTCTTCGCGACCAGTACCTGCCATCCTCTCTCTCTCTCTCATCGCTCCGCCTCCTCGTCTCCTCCTCTCTCTCTCTCTCTCCTCCTTCTCTTCTCCTGCTCTCTCGCCTCAAACTTCTCTCTCTTCTTCACACGACTCTCTCCATCTCTCTCTCTCCTCTCTCTCTCCCTCTTCTCTCTCTCTCCCATCCTCGTTAATTCTCGTGATGTCAGGTCCTTCTCTCTCTCGGTCTCGATCTCTTCTCTGTTCTCTCTCTCTCATCTTTCTCTCTCTCTCTCTCCTCCACTCTCTCGTCTCGCCCGGCCAGCTCTCAAGTTAGTGTCCTTCCTACTCTCCTATCTCGGCCTCAATCCGACGTCTCTTCTCTTTCTACTGGACTTACTCTCTCTCTCTCCTCTCACTCTCCCTCTCTTTCTTCTCTCGTCACCCTCTAAGGGGTGTTGCTAATAAATATAAACACACGAGGGGGCAACTACACTGGTAATCTGAAGCAGAGTATTGACTGGCTCGCGAGCGCAGAAGACGAACGAGGTAGGGCTGTGTTGAGTGGGATGAGAGACAAGCGCGCTCCTCTTCACATCGTTGTTCAGTTGGGGGCAAGTACGTGAGGAATGTTTACACGTGGCGAACCGTGCGCGAGCAGCGCTGTGAAGATGCGAGTGACCTCACGAGTGCTTGCTGTCATTAGATGGAGGTATTGCGCGCATGAATACACACATAATACACACATACACATCACACACACACACACACGGCACGGCACGGCATGCCACACATGCACAACACGCCACGTGCACGCACACGACGCGACGCAGGCCATGCCCACACAGCACACCGACGTTACCACGAGGACGCCATGCACAGCACACGCACGACGCACACATGGGCACGGCAAACGCACACGCACACGAATCACGCGCCGCGGGCACGCACGCACACAAACACCCGGCAGCGCACCGCACGCACACGCACACGCACCGACGGCACACGCGCACACACACACACACCCACGCAAGCATGTCAGTCCTTCCATGTTAGGAAGTTTAGGGGATTCGGTTGAGTGCTAATAACATCCACTTATACAAGCTTTGTTAACCGCTAAAAGAAGTTTATATGACATCATACATGTTTGTTATCATTTCACTTTTGGTCCTATCATTATTAATCTATAACTTGTCTAGTGCACATGTAAACAGAAACAATCATGCACAACTAACATAGTGCAATATACCTTATATGACTATGTTTCAGAGTTGGCTAAACCGTACTCGCGATTTTAAACTTATTAATAAGCCATGAATATGTTTCATTGACGAGGTGAGGTTTATTACGGAGCGTTTAATTAGACGTTGCAATTGTCGTGTCAATGTCAAATGTTCATCTGGTCATTGTCAAAATTGTTTGTGTCTTTCGTTCATGTACGACAAGCTGCTATGTGACGCCTCGCTAATATGGTCGTCGCCTCCGATGTGTGGCGTTCCACATCCAGCTACCGCGTTGTCCAGCAGCGTGGCGTTGCCAGTTCGCCGCGAACACCAGCGACATGGGATCCTGCTCTCCGACGGCGGCGAATCGGGATCTACGAGTACGGCCGGGGCCGCGCGCCCGCCGCCGCGCCGAACCCGAGCGTCGTCCTGCAGGCAGCAGGGGGCGTCGGCTTCAGCGTTGCCGCGGCGACGCCCGCGTGCGCGGGAGTGTTTGCGGTGACCGGCGGCGCGGAGGCGTCGTGGGGGCAGCCGCTGCACCTGACCTGGCTCGACCCGGCGACGTTGCTCTGCGTGACGCAGCGCGGCGCCGACGCGGCGTCCCACCTCCACCGGCTGCGCGTCGACGCGAGCGGCGTCGCGATCGCCGCGACGCTGCCGCTAGAGGGCGCCGCGGTCGGCGTGTGTCACGACGCGGCTACGGGGACGACCGTCGTGCAGCAGCGGGGCGGCGTGCTGACGCGCTACGCCGCGGACGCGCTAACGCCGTGGCGAGCGAACCTCCCGCGCGAGTGCGCGCGCGCGCAGCTCTGCCGTTTCCGCGGCGACGAGGTCGTTCTCGCGCTCACCGACAGGTGGCGCCTCTACGCGGACGATGCGGAGCTCGCGAGCAACGTGACGTCGTTTGCGCTGCACGCCGACTTCCTGCTCGCGACGACGCACACGCACGCGTGCCACTGCCTCCCCCTGGCGACGGCTCTCGGCGACGTTCCGGCGTTGCTCGCCGCGGCGACGACGGGCGAGGAATCTCAGCGCCGGGTCGAGCGCGGGTCAAGGGTCGTCGCCGTGGTGGCGGACAGCACGAAGGTCGTGCTGCAGATGCCGCGCGGCAACCTTGAAACGATTCACCCGAGGGCGCTGGTGCTGGCCACCGTGCGGCGACATTTAGACAGGTGAGCATTCGTCGTGACGTGAGGAAGAGTTGGCGCGATATGCGTACATGCGATACTGCTTATAATAAGACCAGTAATCCGTTTGATGAGATTGGTTTTGTAATCATTCAAAATAGAGTCAGAGAATGAGAAATATATTTTTTTATAGAAGTATTTGCATGTATCACAACATTGCACGTCAGTTGTGAAATTGCATTTGTTTATCTACACATCCAAAATTAACATCTACACATAACAAAGTTATCGATATTCATCGAACTTTACCCAACGTGTGTGTATTTGTATATATAGCTGGGTTGTACTGAAAATGCTATTCAGAAAAAAATATGTACACATGTATAAATTTACGTAATATCATATAAAAAGATTGTATTGAGTGACATATGTGGTTATGTTGTAATTGGCTTGGAGATACGTACATGTGTGTTCATTTTTGTGCTCGCAGGCTGGAGTTTGAGCCAGCTCTGCTGCTGATGAAGAAACACAGGATAAACATGAATCTGATTTACGACCACAACCCGGAGTTGTTCCTGAACAATGTCGACGCGTTCGTGAAGCAAATAGATAACGTGGGTAACATCAATCTGTTCCTGTCTGAACTACAGTAAGTATATAATAACAGAAGAATTATACGATTGAATAATTTCATCTGATCTCTATAGTTCACATAAAAATAAGTTTACTCGATTAGATCCATAATAAGTTATAATTACTTGCAACGACGAAATTTTTGTCCATTTCTCCGATAGACTTCCTCAGGTCAGACTTTCTCTCATAAACTTATTTTTATGAGAAGAATTATAGATGATAAGAAGAGAATGAGCGGAATACAAAATGGTTGTAGAGACTGAACTATAATAGTACAAATGTGTGAGACACAAATGGGAGATGTGAACACCTAGGCCACTGATTAATATTTATTTATTACTGTTGTCGGTCGATGTAGAAATTTATACAAAACGAATGTTCGAATGTCGCTTCAGTGTGGTTTCATGGTTGCTCATTTTCGCTCGATTATGCAGGGAGGAAGATGTCACAAGAACGATGTATCGCACCCAGCATGCCATTGAGTCACGACAAGGGCCTCACACTGTCAACAATGGGATGGGTAAAGTTGATCGGATTTGTGATGCTGTAAGACAGGCTCTGCAGAATGACGATATTGATAGGTAATTGCATTAATCATGTTATACTATTAATTATCATAATACCGTTAGGGTTGGGAGGTGATTTTTAGTCGAAATTTCAATACCCATTTTATTTGATAGATGGCGCCCATGGGCAGCTATGTATGCATGGATGTTATGTATGTAGCCTCCCAAACAGTTCAAAATCCCCGCATACGCTTACCTGGCTATTGCAAATCCCGGAACACCCTTTAAATAGTGACGTCATGAGTGCACGCTATCCCAAAATATACAGCGTGCCACCCCAGCACGCAAATCAGCAGCTGTTTTGATCCGCTGTTGCTACGCGCGTTTGTGTACATAGCGATGATATTTATGGGCGGCGAACGGGAGCTTGAGATAATGGACTTATTTTGTTTATTTATTTATAACAGCAGTACTTTTTTTAAAGTTTGTTGATGTTAAACAGTCACAGATAAGTTGCGGTAAGTACTAACAGCAGCAATTATGCTTACCTTGGTCAATTCTAAACACAGCCGTTCAATCACTGTGAAGTGCAGAAAAGTGCTAATATCTCCATTGTTAGAAATTCGGAAGTTGCTGATATTTCAAAAAGCGATATTTCTCAAAACTCACAACTCCGATTCCAAACATTTTTGTTCCGTTTTAGTGCTAACATATTTAAGGAAAAAACGGTCCCTGGAATTTTTATGAAATATTATATTTTAGAACTTATGGCTCTTTGTTTACGAAATTGTCGTGTTTTAAAAATCATTACAAATTTTCGTGCATCTTTTCGACTTATTTCCTAAATTAAAGCATTTTAAAAAAATTAGAGGGACCGTTTTTTAGTTCACACTATTAACCACTTATGGGTAAAAGTTCCCAACTCTGCTGTTTCTGAGAAATAAGAAAAAAGCATATATTTTTTATATAAATTCACAATTTTTGCTGTCACGTAATTAGCAATGAAGTTTTTTTGATTAATTTCATCCAGAGCGTAGAGAAACATCTCTTTTATGAAATAGGTATGAGTTTGATTCAATTTGATAAGCAGTTATGTTGCAATGCCCTTTACAGAGGTACCTGTCCGTAACCCTGACGGTCACCTTAACGTATTAACACAGTGCAATCATGCATTCATTGCGCTAAATCGAAATCATAATGTATTTTTTCAGATACGAATTGCTGAGAGAACACAATATGCGAGTTACAGTTACATGGAGCAGCTTTGTGATTCAATGATTCATGTTTGTTTCATAGGTTTATTATGTGCATATTAGCAACACATGTTAAGAAGGCCAAGCCAGAACTACATCAAGCCCTCTCGATGATAAAGTACCTCCGTGGTAATTATTTCACATGCCATTTACTCTGTATTTTAGCATGCATACACAAAATGTATACACCTCATGTATTTCTCATTCATGTAGTTCGAAGCATGATTTCAATGCAGCGTTATCATCGGGGGCAGTGAGCGGTTAGGTGTACATGTGAGTTAATTGATTATTAATCTTCTCTTATGAATGATACCTGACTCGATGCGCAAAAACATCAACACGCGAGTAATTCATACCGAATAATACCGAATAATTCATAATTCACCGATTGCGAAATTAACCACTCGCGAAATTGTCCGTCAAGTCTGAATCCGCGAAAATATCTGTACGCGAAAAATATGGCGTATATACAGTAAGTGTTGTCGCTTGCAGATTTCCCGGAGTCAGGTCGGGTTGGGGCTGATGAAGCGATGAAGTTCCTGTTGTACCTCGTCGATGTTAACGAGCTGTTTGACGTGGCGCTGGGAACGTATGACTTCGAGCTCGTCATGATGGTGGCCGAGAAATCGCAGAAGGTTCGGAGCGAAATTATCTCGCACGAGAAATTCGCGTGCATTCCTGTTATCAGGGGTGATGAATAACGGAAATTGTCAATGTACAAATGCACACAAATGCACACAAATGTTGACAAATGTACAAATTCGTATGGGTCGTTATTCACCCCTGCTGTTATTTCGTGTTTTCTGAGTGTGTTTCTACACTGTGTGATTACTGGACTGTACTATTCCACTGAGCTGTATCTGCAATACACTGCAGGTACATACTGCATCATAACTAAAAATATTAGGTGTAATAATGTGCACTACACTGACCTTCAGCCTATAGGTGTTAATAGTGGTTTCTAGAGATATTTTGCCACTAGAGAATGGTGAAGATGGTTAAAACGTAGAAGCAGGGGTGGTGTTGAAGAATGCATCGTTTGTTTTGAAATAGGATCCGAAAGAGTATTTGCCGTTTCTGAACACACTCAAGAAGATGGAGACCAACTATCAGAGATTCAGCATAGACAAGCACTTGAAGTTATATGCAAAAGCTCTGCCCCATCTTAGTAAATGTGGTAAGAAAATATAGTATGACTTTCTTTTACATATTGTATATGTATGTTTATGTATATGTATATGTATATGTATATGTATATGTATATGTATATGTATATGTATATGTATATGTATATACATATGTATATGTATATAATGTGTGTATATGTATGTTTATTTATTTATACAGGGCTCTCCTCAATTGCAGAAGGTATATTGTGTATGGATGAATGGGGGAAGGGCCTGGGAGATACACAGATTTTTTAAATTCAATATATAACCTTTTTATGTCATTTTTGGGCACTCGATTTTTAACTAATAGACAGGAAAAGATTGAAAAGAAACAGGAACGTAAATTTAAAAAAAAATATAGCTAGAAACAAAGGCATGTTGATTAGGCATGTCTAACAATTTACGGGATTTTACATATTAGCTTCAGCTTTTAAGGCATGTCAGACCCAACATGCATTAAAAATCTAGGGAGAACCCTGATATATAGACGTACCTATTCCTCCATATCTCTAAGACCGAATAGTAGGTGTAAGATAACAGGTAAGAGGCCATGCTGTCATTGCTCTCCCTGTTATTGCACATTTGAAGTATTAATCGTTGCTGTTGAGTGGAATTCCCAATGGAACAACACACTAACATTCATGGAAATTTTAATAGTATTTTATACAACATGACATACTGTGTAATCATATCGTAATGCATATCCCCTATCATGTAGAGTTATGCATGTTGCAAAACCATGAGGCATTTGCATGATTCTCAGGAGGCTAATTCTTGTTACCGTACTGCCATGTGTTTTCGTTAGGATCCAGCCACCTGGGGGAGCTGCTCGACTATGTGAAGGAACACAAGCTCTATGCCGAAGGGCTGGTTTTGTACTGCCGTGGCTCAGAGGAATATAAGGTTGATTCATTACGACACATTCCAATATGAATATTTCCCCGTCATCAATGCATTGTCATCAACTCTGTGTCAGCTTTATTGCATTTAAAGTAAGATTCAGCATAGACAAGCACTTGAAGTTATATGCAAAAGCTCTGCCCCATCTTAGTAAATGTGGTAAGAAAATATAGTATGACTTTCTTTTACATATTGTATATGTATGTTTATGTATATGTATATGTATATGTATATGTATATGTATATGTATATGTATATATATATGTATATGTATATACATATATGTATATGTATATAATGTGTGTATATGTATGTTTATTTATTTATACAGGGCTCTCCTCAATTGCAGAAGGTATATTGTGTATGGATGAATGGGGGAAGGGCCTGGGAGATACACAGATTTTTTAAATTCAATATATAACCTTTTTATGTCATTTTTGGGCACTCGATTTTTAACTAATAGACAGGAAAAGATTGAAAAGAAACAGGAACGTAAATTTAAAAAAAAATATAGCTAGAAACAAAGGCATGTTGATTAGGCGTGTCTAACAATTTACAGGATTTCACATATTAGCTTCAGCTTTTAAGGCATGTCAGACCCAACATGCATTAAAAATCTAGGGAGAACCCTGATATATATACGTACCTATTCCTCCATATCTCTAAGACCGAATAGTAGGTGTAAGATAACAGGTAAGAGGTCGTGCTATCATTGCTCTCCCTGTTATTGCACATCTGAAATATTAATCGTTGCTGTTGAGTGGAATTCCCAATGGAACAACACACTAACATTCATGGAATTTTTAATAGTATTCTATACAACATGACATACTGTGTAATCATATCGTAATGCATATCCCCTATCATGTAGAGTTATGCATGTTGCAAAACCATGAGGCATTTGCATGATTCTCAGGAGGCTAATTCTTGTTACCGTACTGCCATGTGTTTTCGTTAGGATCCAGCCACCTGGGGGAGCTGCTCGACTATGTGAAGGAACACAAGCTCTATGCCGAAGGGCTGGTTTTGTACGGCCGTGGCTCAGAGGAATATAAGGTTGATTCATTACGACACATTCCAATTTGAATATTTCCCCGTCATCAATGCATTGTCATCAACTCTGTGTCAGCTTTATTGCATTTAAAGTAATGAGGAGCGCGTGGACACGACCTGTTCATTCATATACTGATTTATTAATGGTTCCAGTCACGTATACATGGCACGTATTTCGATTATGAGTTCTTACACTAAATATGAGTTTTCAATACAGGAAATAGCTCGGATTTTTGCCGAGGAGCTCGAATCGTGTAATAAGTACGAGGAGTCGGCCATGATGTACTGTCGCTGCTGCGAATATGAGAGGGCTCTACACTGTTTTGAATTGACGTCCAACTGGCAGCAGCTGTTCTGCATGGCGGCAAAACTGCACTATGATAAGGAGAAGCTGCTTGACTTGGCTGGAAGAGTCTCAGGTTCGATACCTAACCCCACCTGACCTCTATGAATTCATATTTATCTTGTGTTAAATCCAAGAAATTATCTCACTATCGAAATTTTTCGATCTTTCTTTGGGAAATCTTCATCAGGATGTGACATCACCATAGGTGGCAGCAGGTGACATTATGAAGTTCGTGATGTGTCACACACGAGGGGCCTAGCTGCCCCAGGTGGGCAGCCTCGTCTTCAGTAAATTGTCATATATATGTGAGAGGTCGAAAGGGAGATCGAAAATTTCGATAGTAAGTTAATTTCTTGGATTTAACACAAGATAAATATGAATTCATAGTTTTCAACGAAATCCAATGAACTTATTTCATCCATCTGACCTCAACTCGATTATAACATGTTCTTGTCATACTATCGAATATACGAAACCCTGTAGTAGATCCGAAAAGACATTGTCAGAAACATTTTATACTAGTTATGACTACTTGGGTAAAGAATGTTATAGCTGTTGAAGTGAATGTGTCGTGCAAATGTTGTGAAAAATATTTATATTTTATGATAGCCATAACTATACATGATTATTCTGACAATGGGTCCCTGCACGTAACAGACATGCAGAATTAATCACAAATATCGCATCCTCATGTAGAGCGACCGAAAAAGCGTGCCTATGGTTACAGATAGCCTAGCGCTGCATCGGGAATTGCAGTGAAGCAGGTTTATAGGCAAGTAGTAGCACTCGTGGGGTTTCTGTTTGCAGTTAAGCTGCGGGATGAGCGACGACACGCTGAGGCTGCGGTCGTGCTGATGCAGTATGCAGGCAACGTTGAAGAAGCCATAGTCGAGCTCATAGACGGGTGCCTTTGGGACGAGGCACTAAGACTGGTACGTAATTTATGAAGCGTTGGATCACGCATGTGTGTGTGTGAGACTTCGCCAGGCATCAGAGAATGCCTTTGGGAAGAGGCATTAAGACATGGTGCGGATTTCTAGTGTTCGAACATACATGTCTGTATGTTGAACATGCCAAATCCTAGAAGAATGCCTTTGGGAGGAGGCATTTAGACATGGTGCGAATTTATAGTGTTCGAACATACACGTGCATCTGTCAGACATGGCCGAGCGTAGAAGAATGCCTTTGGCAGTAGGCATTATTGCATGGCACAAATTTTTGGTGTTGGAATGTACAGCCGCGATGAGTCATACTTGTCCAAGCACGGAAAAGTTTCAATGAGGTGTTTAGATTTATATATAGTTAATGAAATATTTATATATGCCTGTATATTGAGCAATTCCTGAAACTTGTCCACATAAGACTTGTCACTGCATCACTATACAACTAATCAGCTGAATTTTGCTGCTGCCTTTTTTTCAAAATATTGTTGCTATATTTGTTTTTAACTCATAAGAATATGAGAGGGAGGAGAAACTAGTACACAGTCTGACAGTGGAAAACCAGAGTAATGAGTAACTCATGAAGAGGGAATGACAACAACAACAACAACAACAACAACAACAACAACAACAACAACAACAACAACAACAACAACAACAACAACATCACCTTATTTTAACTATACATCAGACTACATTTTTTTACGCATGATTTATTTATCACATGATTACGTACGATGGATTTATGATCGTATGAAGGGTGCATACAGCTACGTACGTGATCGTCGAATATCATCTGCACAGAGGTTTCCGTTACTGCCACAGATGCACCTACACAACCACACAGATATCATCGAGACTGACTTGCAACCCCATGTACTGGAGCAGCACACCTCTCAGATAAACACTGTGGAGAATCTACGAGTGCAGTTCGACAGACACGTCAATAGACTAGCTGTCGTCAGAGCAGAAAAACAAAAGGCGCTTTTCGAACTTGAAGGTACCAGCCGGTGTTTTCCTCCCACACGTCACCTTCGTGGGTTATCACTGTACGTGTGGTTCAATCTGTTTTGAATGGGTTATAGGCTGCTATTTCTTACAGGAAAATAATTGTAAATGTATATAATTACGTATGAAGCTTCGTCCTAAACCGTCTCTATGTGATACAGATTCCTTCACTCTCTACATACTGCACTACTACTCTGTACACTATACTGCACAGTACTGCACTACTCCATGTTGGTCCAACCTGCATATCACTAGATGCCATTAAGCTATAAGATTACCGATGAACTTGTTCACTTTGTTATGTGCAAACGTACCTACGTGTGAGTAGTGTCGATGCGCGAACTTCACAAGCATTCGGAATACGAAACATCTCTGCTGTCCTGCTAGCACTTTAATTGTTACTTAGGAGCGGTCAATTATTAACCAATCGTATTCAGCGTTGTCCCCGAAGACACGCAGTTTGCAGACACGCAAGTCCCCGCACGTTTGATATCGGTATGTGTTTGTGTTGCAGAGAGGGAGCACGCTAATACGGCCAATGCCGACTTAACTATTAGTTATTAATTAATTCGATCGTATTCAGTGTTGTCCCCGAAGACAGTACACACACGTTTGATATCGGTATGTGTTTGTGTTGCAGAGAGGGAGCACGCTAA
>NW_014578166.1:94859-100584 GCF_000485595.1 Priapulus caudatus
AGCAGTGCGAGTGGCATGTCAGGAATGTCGGGGACGCGGTCATCGCAGTATTCAGCCGCCAACTCTCGCATATCTGCGTAGGTTTCACTCGGCTTTCCAGGAGTTTTATTAGATCGTTCCTAATGAAAAGAACATTTATACTTTCTTGACCTTATTCGCTGTTATTTCTAATCGAGGATGGCGTGTAAGTGCACAGCATTCCCCGGGGCGCTGAATATCGCATGCTAGGCGTTCGAGGCGCGTGCGTAGGAG
Organism: Priapulus caudatus; assembly: GCF_000485595.1. Classification (NCBI taxonomy): domain Eukaryota; kingdom Metazoa; phylum Priapulida; class Priapulimorpha; order Priapulimorphida; family Priapulidae; genus Priapulus; species Priapulus caudatus. The sequence continues at coordinate 95,112 of NW_014578166.1, forward strand.
ACTTGATGGATCGTTGAAGTGCAATACCAGGGTTCGTAGCGGGTCTTCCAAAGTCTTATAAGTACTTATTTTGCCAAAAATAAGGGCCCTTATTAGTACTTATTTTTGGTGAAAGGACCATTTTTCAACATTGTTTTATAAACTGTTCTCGACTTAGAGCAAGAATTGTTGTATATAATACGGAATAATTAAATCTGCTGTGCAATTGTGTATATAAATAGTATTAGTGTACTTTAATAGTCGATGATCTATCAGAAATCGCGTAAAAAAGTTTTATTTTGGCCTCCAGAAAGGGTCTTATAAGTCCTTATTTCAACATGTGTCTTACTACTATGAACCCTGAATAGACAGATGACAGCAATGCTCTCATTCAGAGTACTGCTATTTAATTTTCCATACACCTATACTCATCGTCTGTGTGTGTGTGCGCGCTTCGAATAGGAGATCGTCGAAGAATCGGCGTAAGGCTGAGCGAAAGAAATACAGCCTCAGGGAGGGCAGCACGTTTGAGGATCTGGCACTTATGGACGCTCTTGCTGAAATTACTCTCTCACTGGATAAGATGAAGGGTAAAAATGTGCTTATGTTCTTACTCTTTGTACAATCTGTCTGTTTCCCTGCAGCCCTGTAGAGTATTATCGTGCGCTGACTGAGTACCAAGCATTATGATAATTATTCAGCCACATCTCATTTGCATTCATTAAGTATTTTATGCATTGCTAAAAATGATAATTTCTCAAGTAAATCAAAAAATGAATATATTTCGACTCGCCTGCCAGCGTACATATATAACTGATTACTTCCGCATGAAAAATTATTATGAGATTCTGCTGTTATAGACTATAAAACAGTAAATGAATAGCAAACGTGCACCTGCGTTCTTCAGAATCGCGATAATGGAATTTCCAAACACTCCCACAAAACAAATGCACTTAGTTACATGACGCAATTATTTATAGACTGGTACCTATCTCGAAATACATGCAAAGATAGTACTCAACCTAGTGTATAGACAGGGTTCCAGTCTCGCGAGAGCATATTATTCACGCTATATTTTTGTTAACATATGTAACCGTATATATGTAACAAGATACGTAAATCAATCTAATTTGAGATGCACATCGGTGATCATATTAGTGGAAAGAATGATGTGTGAGTGTTCTATGACATGTTAGCCTTACTATGTACATTTCGTGTTATGCAAAAAGTACCGGCAAGTATCAGAATGGTCAAGAAAATATGAAAACGGTTGGTAAAAAGAAGTGAAATCCATGCATTGTCGCATATATTTTTAGACGTAATACAATTACTGCATGAATTTTTCCGGTACCTTAAGACGACGTAGCACCATTGCTGAGAGCACTAGTACAGCTTGGCCACGACAGTGAGGCATCCTGTCTGCAGTCATCCTTCGATAGCCTCCTCAAGCACACGGAGAAATGCCAGTTCGAGATTTGGCCACTGGAGGGCTGTGCGGCTGCAGGGGCAGGATCTGATCAGGCTCTGGTGCGTATTGTGTCTGTTTTGGTTTAAGTCATGTCACGGTGAAAATTATACGTTACGTGTTGTCAGGTGTCATGTATCGTCACGTGTTACGTGTTGTCAGGTGTCATGTATTGTCACGTGTTACGTGTTGCAAGTGTCCTGTATGCGTCAGGTTTATGGTATGTTCCAGTGTATGTATTAAGATACTACTTCTAAACATTCATGTTGTAACGCGTAGGCTCTCGTAACCTCACAATGCTCCAGAGCGGGTTTGTGCTTTAGTCGTTTATTCTTCGCTCTTTAGATTAGCTGTAATTCAACAAAGGAGTTCCATATTCAGTACGGCATATACATGAGACTTTTAGTACGAGTACTTTTATGCGTATTCACTTAAACTACTCAAGCTCAGCTAAAACCAACATAATGTAAAGATAATAACAAAGTTCGTGTAAATTTTTTTTAACATAAAGAAGACGTCAAGATCGTATAGACATGAATAAGCTATGACACCATGTTATGGCTACGCTAACTTCAACATGGCTACAGAGTACACTACTAAACATATTATGCCTTACTGGTGGCATGGACTGCTGTCTTCGGCCACGGTAATGCTATCCCAGCGAGCGGGTGGAGGGAGGTGACAGCAATGTGGCAGACTAAGGTTGGGATAGTGTTAGATTAAGCGTAGGGTCAGTGGTTAGTTAGGGTTAGTTAAGGTTAGGATTAGGGGTTAGGGTTAGGCGTTTTTGGCATCATGATATCTGTCCCACACACCAGATTAATTTGTGATCACAATGCATTATATGCGCGGCGTACACCATAATAGATTTTAGTGTGAGTGTTAGTGTTGGCGGTGTTGGAGTGAGGGTTACCGTTAGGGTTAACGTTATCACGTGACCTCCCTCCACGCCCGTGGGATAGCCACCAGCCTCACACGTCAGCCAGCCACCTGGCCTACCTGTATGAAGTACTACCAGTCATGTGATTACATCCGTGAGTCGCCCTCTATAGTCAGATTTAGCTTTAACTGAAATTTGGCCCTTACATATACAAATGCAGGCATGCAAGCACTCACGTACACACGCCCACACACACACTCTCATCGTATGTACGCGTGCACGCACACAGCCACCACATGCATGCACAAATGTGCAACATTGCATTCACAGTCAAGCCTCAGCTAGCGACTAACTCGATAGAACCGCGACCTTAAAATCTCCCGCTAACAAAAATCCTGTCTTACACACTGTGCAGAGTAGCCATTCGATCAAGACGGCTTGCAGGCAGGTTGGAGCTTTAGTTCGAGCTGCTTGCTCTTTCCCTAAGGTACCGGTTTTTGCCACGGACTATCAACATTCAGTGTAGACTACCCCGTCAGGGAATTAACGTACGAACCGCGTAAGAGTGATAGTTAGACAGTGTGCAGCCGGGCAGAAAGGAAGTTCAGTGACTTATTGGCAACGATGACATTATTGTCAGTGATGAGGTTTACTTTACTAGTCCGCGTACACACGCACGCACGCACGCACGCACGCACGCACGCACACACACACACACAATGAGCTAAACCACGCTTGGGCCCACTTCGGGATTCTGTCTTCCAAACAATCGCTTATCAAGCGGATTTTCTTAAACTTGTCATACTGGCATAGTTTGCGTTTGTGTTACTATAGTTCGTAGACTTCGCCAGTGTAAGCCCTGTATATTGTGAATAGACAACGAACAGGTGGGGATGCGATTTATTGCATTAGTCCACCTATACGATACATCCACTGCATTTTTATCGTTTCGTTGCTAGTGGGTACTAGAGCTTTTTTCTAAGTTGACTGAAAAGTTAACTACTACTTGTTTCCCCTGGCTTATGCCGAGATGCGACTTGGGCGAACTTATGAGTATTTATACGGCGTCGAGCAAAGAGTAGTTTATGCCAAATATTGCTGAGAGGGTCAATGTTCCCTGGGTACGGTCCGGTATACCGGAACGTACCCTGGTACTATCTAATATGCCGGACCGTACCTCGCCTACTCCACTAACGAATCTAGGGAGTCGCCTACGCCTACTCCCTAACCCTAACCCTAACCCTAACCCCAACCCTAACCCCAACCCTAACCCTAACCCAGGGGCGGCGCCAGGGTATTTTCTTAAGGGGGGGCGAATCGAGGGGCGTATACAGGAGCACGCGAAGGGGGGGTCTGGGGGTCTCTCCCAGGAAATTTTTGAAAATTAGACCCCCTGAGATGCGTTTTCTGCGCGAGCAGGAGGGGGGGGGGTCCGGGACGCCCCTGGACCTCCCACGTACACGCTGGAACTGTAGACTGATTACCGTGTGCGCTTGCAGCTGACGGGTGGAGTCAGGGTGTAGCATTCATGATTCTATCAGCTGCTACGTGCAAAATATTATACGTAAGATCTGAGTAGGCAATTCGACGTTGTTATTGGCGATTCATCAACACAGGCTATATTAGTAAATTTTCGCTATGATTTCGCGTAATCGCAAGCGAGGCCGTTTTAGGTGGCGATTCACGTCAAGTATAATTTACGTAAACGTTTTGCGTAACTTTACAGACGAGCTGACGAGGTGCGTAAACCACATCGAATTATCCGCAGTGTTTCCCAGATAACGCAGATGCATTATTTGTATATGAGAAAACATTATAAAGTTACTACTCAACAACAAATAAATAATAATTACCGATACTACTACAGACAGGCGGCGCCTTTGACGAGCTTTTTTGTCATAGCTTTGCCAATTGTTTTCAGTTTATAACGGTTCGTCAGTTGCCGTGTACTGCACACGCCGTGCGCACTTTTACCGTGGCACACAAGCAGCACCGTGTACGACGGCACGCACGCAGCCGCGTGTGTCACGTGATGCAAGCACGCACGTGTAACTGCCAAACAGCAGCCAACGTTCCGTACAGCACGTGAACGCACGACTGTCCCACGCACGCCACGCGGTACCGGCTACGTGTCGCTGCTTCTCATCGAGTGTTTGAACACAATCCATCAACGCAAATGAGGACAACTTATCACATCCTCCAGCGAGTCCTGTATAACAGCTAAGCATATGGTGTTACATAACAAGAGAGGCGTCAGTTTGGTTGCCTATGGTAATGTGTCGCACAGAGTGATTGGTTTTAATGCTAGGCACGCTCCTCAATCAGCCAGCAGCCTACGATGGCGTAGTGATTTACATGGAATTCATCAACATTTGCGACGGCAGGTGTAGCGCTGCGTTGATGACCTCGCACGCTACGAGCTTGCGTACGCTACTTCGTAGAAACTCTGTGTACGTCAATACACTTTGGCGCAACACGTGATGGAATCCGGCCCCAGGGGCCTCGCCCTTAGTGCCCTGGTGGGGTCCAGGGGAAAGAAAAAACGCGCTGGAGGGTGGCCGGGGAAGCTCTCAAGTTTAGCATAATCAAAAGCCCTCAAATTGCGGTGACAAAAAATTGTGCAGGGAACCAAGGAGGCAACATGATACAAGGAGAGAAACACCCCGGGGAGGACTCCACCACATTATGGTAGGTATCTGTATGTGCCACTGCGAAGTTAAAAATGGGGGGGGCTCTGGCACTAATCGACCTGAAAATGGTGGTTCTGGAACTAATGTTTGTTGAAATCTTGTAATGCTCTGAACCGGCTATGTTCGGAAATGGGTCTCCGGACTAGCTAAGGATTTCGTTGAATCAATGCTATGAAACTGGAACACGTTAAAAGAGGGGGTCTCCGGAACTGTGAGGAATACATGATTCGCTTTAAAATCTATGGCTGTAAGCACTTGAAGCAATAATTCTCTGCATTATGTAGAGCGAGAAATACTGACCCGAGAGAAATGACGCACTCGACACCGCACGACGCACCAGCCACACCGCACGCATACACACACTAACTAAAACTAGGCAGAAGGGCATCTCACAGGAGAGCTACCTCCGCCAGCGACTACCTGAGCCATACGACTCATCAACGACTCACGAACACGACG
>NW_014578167.1:0-1423 GCF_000485595.1 Priapulus caudatus
AATTCAAAAGATAAAACTTTAAAAATGTATATATTTTAAGGATTTCTTTGTTTCATCAAACCAATTTATGTCATTTCTAACCATATCTAAGACATTATAATGGAGGGGAATAAAATTTAAATATTTATACAACATGTTAAGCATGCAAAAATGACACGTCACAAAATGTCACGAGAAAACGTTGACATTTTCCACTAAAACATGTATAAAATTTGTATTCCATGACAAATTCTGGTCAAAACTATTGTTTTTATCTCTACAGCTTAAAATTGAAACTCTACTACATTCATAATTTGTTATAAACAGATATATGGAAAAATATGTCCCAAAAAGTCACGGACGTTATTAATTACTCAATAGCTCAGAAGCACCCATATGCGAAGTGCGCATGCGCATACGCATCCTATATCATATATTTCGCAGGTCAGAAATTTCGCTCACAAACACGAGCTGTGATTAGTCGGGTCGGGACGCATGCGCATACGCGTACGCATGCGCATAGGCATCCTATCTCAGATATATCGCAAGTCAGAAATTTCGCGCTACACCGGCCGAACTTTTGTACGGGAGACAGATCAGGTCGAAAATGAGTGGTCAGAGGGAAACATTCAGAGTAAGAAAGACTTAGCTGCAAAAGACAGGGATGCAGAATCAAAGCAAAAGACCACTGACTATGCGGATAATCGCAGAAACGCGCGCGAAAGCGACCTCACCGTCGGAGACCAAGCCCTCGTGCGACAACCACGTCAAAACAAACTGTGAACTCAGTTTGCCGAAAAGCCGCTTATTGTCGTAGAGAAGACCGGCAGCCAGGTGACCGTTGAATCCGATTTTGGCACGCGGTACAAACGCAACACAGCGCATCTGAAAAAGTTTGTGGCCGACCCTGGAATCGTCGTTGGGCCTGACGCCAACCCAGGTCTGTGATCAAGTTCCGCAAGGAGAGATGGAGACACCAGAACCTGAAGTTGTCATCGAGACACCACCCAGTCCTGTTTCACCTAGTGCTATTCCACACAGTCCTAGAGCGTTTACTTGGACCGGAAGACCGATCAGAGAGGAGCGTCGTCCCCCAGCTAGATTCAAAGACTTTAACATGAGTGTGGAAGACAATGACTCTGTACATGTAGTAAAGTGACTCTGTGTATGCGATGTGAACCGTTATAGTTGTTTCACTGTAAAATCATTAGTCATTCCGCTATAAATAATTAGTATGATTAGTTGAGGAAATTACAAAGTTAAGTGTTAAGTGCAAAGACTGCGCTGTAGTTTAATCTTAGTTGTCAAGTTATTTAGTTGTGAGAAAGTTAATTCGGGAGAATTCTTGAGTTACAGAGTAATTCTGGATAATACCTATGTCTGGGGATTTACATTTAATTTCTGAGAAAGGAAGGGAATTAGTGTTTGACAATACAACTTTGCG
>NW_014578167.1:1725-5619 GCF_000485595.1 Priapulus caudatus
CACACTCATGCACGCACGTGTACGTGTACATGCATGCACGCACGCACGTGTACGTGCACACGCATGCACGCACGCACGTGTACGTGCACACGCATGCACGCACGCACGTGTACGTGCACACGCATGCACGCACGCCTACGTGCACATGCACACGCGCGCACGCACGCACGAACGTGTACCTGCACACGCGCGCACGCACGCACGTGTACGTGCACATGCACGCACGCACACACGCACGCACGCACACATGCACGCACATGTACGCACTCACGCATGCACGCACGCGCACACTCACGCACGCACGTGTACTTGCACATGCACGCACACACTCATGCACGCACGTGTACTTGCACATGCACACACGCACACATGCACGCACATGTACGCACTTAGCTTAACTCGAATTAAGGTTCGTCGTGTAGACGCTACATAATCGCTAACTGGGATTTATAATGCAAAAATTTAATCATAAAAAAGTAAACAGAATTACTGGCATTTTGTGAAAAAGTGGAAATATTTTTTTTACATTTACTATTTACAGTGACATAATTACTTATAAGACGCCTATATAATTTATTTCAGTTGTATCGATCGAAGTAACTGTAGTGGCTACGCATAGCAAGAATAAAATGCTCGTATGTTTACAATGCAGGGCATGACGTATGTATACACAAGGATCAGCAACATAATGGCTGACACGATTGTTAATATATGGGGAGTTGTGAAGTACTACAGACCACCTCAGCGCTGCAGGGGACCAGGTGAGATGAGCAGGAGAAGTGTAGCATAGAGCTTCAATAGGTGTGACCTTGCTGAAATGTGGACGCTGAGTATTCCAGAAGAGAGAAAGAGAGAGAGAGAGAGAGACAGAGAGCAAAGTAAATCTAGGTTTAAATGCTTTGGTAAATAAATAACCAATGAAGGATCATCTGTGTGTGTGCGTGCGTGCGCGCTAGCGTGAATGCATGCGTGCCTGCGTTCATGCAGAATAACTTTTTTGTCTGCTATTGACAGATATTCATATGATGCTTTCCTTGGTCGATCCTTCCTGCATTGATGCGGTCAAATTGAAATGCAGCCTGTTCTGTCGAAACGAGGAAGCCCTACCCAAGGTCACGGAGGTCGGCCAGATTGTGAGAATGCATCGAGTCAAGGTGAGCCCAAAGTCTCAAGAAGACAGCTATCTGCCAGTGGAATTAACAGAAATTTTTGAAGGCAAAGCACAGCCTATGTAAGTTAAAAAAAAACAGCCTTCTGCACTCTTTGTAGAATTTTGGAGATCCGTGACATTCAACCTTTGTCTTTGTCAAAATCGTGAATTTGGCATGCCGTGTATCTCGTGTGGAGCGTATACATAGCAGCATCTGTAATACATGCATGGCAGTTACAGCACAACCCTGGTTAATCTGCATTGCATAGCAAGACACGTATGTGCAATGAATATACGCAGAGAAAGAAATAACTCTCGCCCAGTTTAGGCAATACTGACAGCATTTCAAAGAAGAAATTTCCAGACGAATGACATCTGCTCGTGTTTAATTAAACACCTGGGGGCTCTGAGCAGGGTAACAATCGTGGGACCATGATCCACGTGCGGCGGACGGCTATCGGTTTATTTAGATTTGATTCTTCGTCACAGCTTCCACCGTAAATGTCGGTGCAGACTCACGTAGACTCCCTGTGTTTCCTTACAGATTAGCATGTTTAACAACAACATTCAGGCGCAGACCTCGGTCGGGTTTGCATGTCTAGTATTTACTAGCGGGATCAACACGCCGCTCGTTCCGAAGACGGGAAGCAAGAGTTACACGTTCGGTGATGCGGACATAAAGAAGGTCGGTTTTTATGTCTTTATCTCGAATATCGAAACTGTTGAAGGATTTTTGAAGGATTGCCTTATTGCGATTGTGAAACAACATCTCGTACAGTGGGTGTGCTCGTAGCATTACGCCGTTTCTCACACTTCCCTAATGACAATAATAATTAGTGTTTTACGGTGTAAATTTAATGGGATATGATTTCATCATCGTTGGAAATAGGTTTGGGGCACGTTTTAGGTGAAGCAACTCAGGCGCTGGTATGCAAGGGTGAGAAATGAAGTGAACGATATTTCCATGACGACGCCGATGTCACTACGCTCTGTGAGGAATGATATTTCCATGACCACGCCGATGTCACCAGGCTCTGTGAGGAATGATATTCCCATGACCGCGTGCGTGGTGCGTGCGTGCGTAGGTGTGTCGTCGTATAGCCGGTGCGTTCGTGCGGGCGTGCGTCGTGGTTCACGGTACACGTGCGTGCAATGTTGCGTGTGCACGTAGCATCGTGCGTGCATGCGTGCGTGCGTCGTGGTGTGTCAACGTGGCCACGTGCCTGCGTGCGTGCGTGCGTGTGTGGCGTGTGTGCAGGTCACACGTGTGCGTGCGGGCGTGCTTGGGCAGGTACAGCGTTGTCATCGTGTGCGTGCCGTGCGTACGTGCGTGTGTGTGGCAGGTACAGCGTGCGTGTCATGCATGTGCGACTGTAGACGTTGCGTGCGTGGCGTGTGCACGTGACAGCACGTGCGTGGCATGAGTGTGTGCGTGCGTGCGTCGTGTACGTAACATCGTACTAGTGTTCCGCTATCGTGGAGTTACTGTACTATTCCTTAAAAGGTGTGGCCGTCACACCCATAGCGATCAACCAGTTGCGTATGGTTGCTGAATCAAAAATAATACGTGGCATAAGTTAGAAGCAACTCACACGCAACTAAATAGTTTTAATAGGTTTGAAAGTACGGAACAAGCACGCAGGGATCGCAGACACACGGCGAGAGTAAGTTCAGAAAATTTGAAGCTGTTCAATAAAATTATCTGCGAATGCCTGCGATCAATTTATACGCAACAGGAGCAACAAGACGCTACGCACGGCAACACGATCGCAACACGATCGCGAACTGGTAAGCAACCTCTAAGTTATGAACGCAGGTGATCGCAGGCTCAATTTGAGGTATCTGGCCCGGTTTGGTAGCGTACATGTTGGCGAATGTGTTGCGTACCTGTTGCATCATGTTGCGATCGTGTTGCGATCGTTGCGTGTGTAGCGTACCACCAACGCTATTTCGTATCCGCAGCGTATCGCCAACCTATGCGCGCTGCGTATCGCCAACCTTATTAGTTTGCGTGTGAGTTGGCCGTGTTAGTTGCGTACTTACATGCGTGTTGAGAATGGCATAAATAGTGGCCTTTTCTAGATCGGTGTCAGTGTTGCTGACCTCCGAGGTGACAACATGGAAGCTACCTCTTGCTGTTCTTGACATAGTATAATCGGTCAATTTAGCAACTCCAACACATACAGAATAGAAAAAGAAAAAACAGAAGGGGGAGAAGAAGAAGAAGAAGAGTTGTGGGTTAGACATGGATTTAGCAGGCGCCTTCACTTTGGTCTCTACGACCAGCTTCTGGTGAAAGCTCCGGAACGAGGACGAAGGTGCATTCAAGAACTTCATTGAGGATCCCCCGAAATGTACGATGACTCTACCGGAAGAGTTGGTCCTCGCATCCGAAGCAAAAACACAAGTACAGGTTGCCCTGACCCTGGCCGAACCTGGCGTCACTTGCGGCCACCTGCCTTCGGTACCAAAGTACTCGACAATGCAGTACGGATGGAGAGTACCACCAACACTCATCTCAGTCGTCGGTCCGGAGTCTGCCAAGCCATCATTGATGAGTACAGTGGAGAGGTAATGACCTGGCCCACCACTCCTGAGGATGGGTGCCATATCAGACAACTTCATGACCCAGAGGTGCGAACTTTCCCATACATGGGGGCCCTAGATTGGAAAGCCCGTGCATGTAGGGTGTCCCACCAACAGGGATCCATGTATTACAACTACAAAGGGGTTCTAACTCTGTG
>NW_014578167.1:5644-20004 GCF_000485595.1 Priapulus caudatus
CCGTTGAGGACGAAACATTGCTTAACTTTAAAATTACGAGTTATCTATTATGCAGCAGGGGCGTAAATCCGTAGCGAGGTAGTGGGAGCGGATGATCACGCGAAGGGGGGGGGTCTGGCGGGCCCCCCCAGAACATTTTTGAAATTAGACCCCCTCAGCATGCGTTTTCGGCGCGATCAGGGAGGGGTCCGAGACCCCCTGCACCCGCTTGCCCCCCTGTACACCGCCGCCTTGCGCCAGTAATTTGAACATGATTTAGCGTCTCTGCCCATGCTCTCCAAATTATCATAATAGCTGACCATTTCAAGTTTTGGCCCGGCTCACGCGCAGAGCAAAATAGCATCGGGGTCGAATTAGCCGTAGCCGCGCTAGCCCGGCACTAGTAATTGTTTGGGAAGGCGGCTAAGTTTAAAGGCCAGGGTGGCTGCCCGTCGGGGCAAGCAAGGTTAAACAATTCCAAGACCAGATTTCATGTAATGCGTGAAATGAACGTTCGGACGTGTGTGTCAGCGCCGTGTCGTGCTGTCGAGCGGTCCGCCCGTGGTCCTGGACGAATGGGGGTGTGGCAGTGTTTAGGCGCGTACGGAGCGTTGTGCGGGTGAGAGCGGCGTGTGCTGCGGAGTTAGCGCGTGTGGGTGCCGAAAGGGTCCTGTGAGTCGTGTGTGCTGTGAGCGCCTGTCGTGTGTGCGACGTCGTATGGTGCTGCTCGAGCACGCAGTCGCTGTGCGACGTGTGCTGCGTGTGTGCAGTCGGCGAAGAGCCGCATGTGTGTGACGTCGTGCTGGCGATGTCGTGTGCAGTGAACCCGGTGTGCGACGTGACGGGGGGGGCGTGAGCACGTCCCCCGCCCTCCAGGGGCTGAGGTGGTGTGTGCGGTGGAGCAACGTCGTGTGCGTGATGTGTGGTGCCTTGAGCCTCTAGTCGGTGTGCGACGTTCACTCGTTGGTTGCGCGTCTAGTGTGCCGACGTCGTGTGCGTGCGTATACGCGTTGTGTCTCCCCCGGGTGGATAACTCGATGTTTCTGTGGTGTTGCAGTCGTGCGAAAAAATGGGCGTTGTAACACTAGCGCCGGCGCGACATTGCCAGCGCTACGATGTGTGTATGTGTGAGTGTGTCCAGTGCGTTGCGTGCGATAGCGTTGCGTTGCGCTGGTGCGTGCTCGCCCACGCTTAAGGCGTTTCTTCTCATGTAATAGCACAATGCATAGAAGTGCTCGATACCACCCCGGACCCGTACCTATCAGCCGCCTCTCCCCCTCCCCGCCGTCACTTCCCACAGCATGGCTGGCCAACACCTCCAGTCCATCGAAGGACCCTGTCCCTCCACTACCCACCTACCAGTGTTATAGCACAGTCACAGTCACTCTGGTCCCCGCTGTTTTGAATTAATAAAATTATTGTAAATAAACAAACCCTTCTTCAATTTTCAAACAATACAGCGAATATATACAACAATATAAACAATTACACGGGCGAAGTACCCTCAGAAAGCCATCCGGAGCCCCCAGCATTTCGTCGTATGATCAACAATTTTCCCGCGTCAACCACTATCGACATGCATGCTTTTTAAGGGCTAGGTTGAAAACCCAGAAGGGCTAGTACAAACCTTATCTGGCTTACTAGCTCTTGCGGGCTAAACTGCATTATTGTCCTTATTTCTACCCCTGGGGAGGAGTTTTTTTTTATTAATCTCAGGGGGGTGATATTTGTACAGAGGGCCATCCCCTCCTTTCAAGAGTGCGGGCGGCGGATGCTATCCCCGCCCATCCCCGGAATTACGCCCATTGATTATGCACCGCCTCGCACTACGACCACAAGAAAAACAGTACCATTAAACACCTCTTTTTCCCGACAAGCTTCCTGTGCTCAGTCCCTCTTTTTAAACATCCTCTGTCATTCACCGACCGTAACAACAATTGACAACTGCCGGCCCCCTGGCCTGCTCTCAGTGGTCTATTTACACACCTCAACCCAATTCCTACTGCTCCCCTCTCGCACCATTACACGCCCGGGTTATAAACACGTATCGCGCCAGCGCTCTTTTCAGTTGTTTATTCTCACTCTCAGGATGAAGCCGTACCGTGTTTGCTTGGAGTAACGTAATGTTTGAGGCAATACAAATAAAAATAGTCTTCAGAACCTCCGTATATTGACCAAAGAAAAATATGCGAGCGCATTTACAATTTGGGCATTCTCTTTTCGATTTTTGCTGTCATGGTCTTCGCGACTTTCTCGCGGACTACCGCGAGACGATTAATAGGGTGCCAGCTAAGTGCCCAAAATCGCACCGGAGATATTTTTGCGTCAGATCGTAAACCAACAGAGTGGCATAGATGCAAGATGTAACACAACAGGAGTGTAAGTGTTGTAACGCCATAAATGATTAGTCTATCAAAAGTCCTGATGGACTGATAAACGAAAACGGAGAGGAGAAGTGGGATCAACGACCTAACGCGTACGGCCATGAGAGAATACTTATCCAATTAGATGCCCTTGTTTTAATTATGTGCACTTGCTTTGAAGCACGCCATTTGTTGATTTTGAGATCGGACATCACGCATAAAATTTATATGCTGGTATGAATGTTGCTGTCAAAATAAATTTTTCTATTGCTATAACTGCATACAAATCTTGGGGTTTTGAATGGTTGGTATAATCAGTGAGTATTTTCACTGTCAAGGTGAGGACTATTATCAGCTATATTTAGCGAGCCAAACACGCATACACCACTTTAAACACATCACAGCTGGAGCTTTTCGCGCGATTCATTGCTGTCACGCGACATGCACGTGATTCTCCTTGGGGAATACGGCAGTGATTGCCTCGGCATGCAGCAAGAAGTCGACGAGCTTCATGCCCCTCGCCGAAACCTCTGTCGGCCTCCCGCGTCGCATTTCACCGCTTCACGTGGCAGTTGAGACCTTGATGAAGGTGCCAGGCTGCACGTGCACACGAAGAAGGAATACACGTGAATCGTCAGGAAATTAATCTACTTCCGCATGCCGACTTCAGTTAGAGAAAAATCAGGTATATATAAATCCCTCGAGTCCAGATTTCGTGAACAACGCCTAAACCAAATTTACGCTTTACTACAGGATAGCTGCCACGAGCTACAAATTATATTATAAAATATTGTATTATAACATTATATTATATATTATATCATTAATGTATACGTGTACCTGCACCGTTATAAGACCGACGACGACACTCACCAGACACTTCCGCTCAACACATGAGTAAAGCAACATAGCAACATAGCAACATAGGTGAGCGATATTACTGCTCTCATAAAAACGTTTAGCAAAGATGTACGCACTGGTCAAGCAAAACCAGTGTAGGGGATTTCGTTTTCTACCGTGTCGTATTCCTAGTGGTTACGGTGGGTGTATAATGTTACACCCTTTTTGCAATGTCTATCAACCTCATATTATACAAGGAACAGAAAACAACAATAATGTACGTATTCAGTTCCGTTTTTAATTGAACTCTCTTAAAGATGTACAAGGCCCATTAGCAGTGGCAACCGCGTACAGCTAGAGCGTTGCGCGTCGGGTAACGGGCCATGACTTACAAGCGCGATAGGGAGTCGTGCGGTTGTTCTCTGGACAAATGCGTCGTGATATCTTACTAACTCTCTTCCTCACTCTCTCTCTCTCTGAACTCTCTATCTAGTTCAAACGCGCGAGATCCTATCATACCCGCATTGCGGGAGAAACCGCCTACTTATTGTTATCTGGTCACTGCGCTTCTACGCTTACTGCCCTGATAATGGCCTAATTCTACCTCTGCCAAGTCCAGGTTAAAACGTTTGACACAGCACTGCTAGATACCCCAACATAGAAAAAATTAGAGTGTATAATTAATTAATAGATTCGTGTGTAAATAATTATAGCTTGTATTCATTAACATCTATTTTCCGCGGTATATATAACATAACGCGAGTTAGTGAAACACTATCTTACTGAGGTTTTGGATGCGATGAGTGCGACAGTGTAACCTGGTCATAATTCTGTATAGGAGTTAGCCTCGATGGTGACGCGCCCCCATGCTTCACGCCCTGGTTCCGCGTACAAAGAACAAGATCGACCAGGTAACTCCTTTGGAATCGTATGCCCAACTTCCGGATTCTCGCTGTAGCTTTGGTTGCCTCTACGCTGCTGAACACGGTTTCTCTACACAGCAGATTGTTCTGCACAACGAGGTAATGAGATTAGCAAAGCATAGGCAAGATTGGCATGTCACTTTTGGCCAGGATTCTTAACTGCCACGGCTGCAACACTTAGTGCATCATTTCTCTCTGTTTCAACATTATACTAATCACATACTGCGTGAACACAAAAAAATCTGAAATTAAAAATAATCAGATATAAAGATACAAAGTAGACATGTCCAACCAACGGTTGTTTTGAATGAGTTTCTCGGGATCACAAGACATCCGACTCTTTCAAAGCTGCTTGTTATTCCCAACATATTCTACTTTTTCTTGCATCTGAGGAAGATCAAGGGTTTGCAGTAGGTCACTGGTTCGACTTACGGGACCTTATATTCACGATTTGAGGGCCTAGAAAGTGGATTAGAAATTAAAGGGGAGTGAGTCGCTGGAATCGTAGTTGACGCGTGGTCTTGGTAGGAACATACCGCGTCTGCGAATCAAAGGCACAGTGCCACAGCAACAGTGTTACACAGTACAGTCACAGTACACACTGTGCACAGACACGTATCCTACACAAACCCACACACAGTAGACAGTACAGTCACAGTACACACTGCGCACAGACACGTATCCTACACAAACCCAGGCACACGAGTACAGCAGTGACGAGTCACCGGAGTTACGGACAGCTGCGCCACAGACAGACGTACGCCAGCCGCAGCAGAGTTCCATCCCAGGCTCTCGACCGATCATTGTCGTTCGATCTCATCACGCGAAAGCACCAGACGACCGTGAGAATATGCAAACATGGGTATGAATGATGTTTTCTATTTTATTAGGTTTCGATACTCTTTCATTAGAGGTGTTTCCATCAATCTATTTTCATTAAAGAGAATCATTATAGAAATTATTTCCTATTGACTTGAGAATCAACCTATAAATATATATGCAGCATTCCCACCTCTGTTATTCACGGAGATTCGTCAGGTAAGAGTCACGCGCCCTCACAGAGCCCTTAGTGCACCCATCGGCGCCGGTCATGGGAATAATCATTCCTCACAGAGCTTGCAGTGACATCCGCAGCAAGGTCATAGGGAATATCATTCCTCACAGAGTACTTAGCACATCGGCGCGAGGTCATGGAATATCATTCCTCACAGAGCCTAGGAAGGTTGACAATCGCAAGAGGTCATGGGAATATCATTCCTCACAGAGCTTAGCGACATCCGCGTCGTGGAGGTCATTTATGGGCCAATATCATTCTCACAGCAGCTCCTTTAGCGACATTCCGCAGAGGTCATGGGAATATCCATTCCTCAACAGAGCGTTGTGACATCCGCGGAGCGTCAGGAATATCATTCCTCACAGAGCGTTCTGTGCACATCCGCGAGGGTCATGGGAATATCATCCTCACAGAGCTAGTTGACATCCGCCGAGGTCATCGGGAATATGCATTCCTCATCAGAGCGTTGTGACATCGCGAGGTCATGGGAATATTCATTCCTCACTCAGAGCCTGGTGACATACGCGCAGGTTCAATGGGGAATCATGCATTCCTCAGCAGGAGTGAATTGTGACATGCCGCGGAGGTCATGGGAATATCATTCCTCAGCAGAGCTTAGCGACATCCGCGGAGCGTTCGATGGGAAATATCATTCCTCACAGAGCGTTGTGACATCCGCGAGGATCATGGCGGAATATCAATTCCTCACAGAGCTTGAGCGACTATCCGCCGAGGTCATGGGAATATGCATTCACTCACATGAGCGTTGTGACATCCGCGAGGTCATGGGAATGTAATCATCCTCACAGAGCTTAGGCGACATCCGCCGATGGTCATGGGGAAATATCATTCCTCACAGAGCTTAGTCGACATCCGCGACGGTCATGGGAATAGGTCCATTCTCACAGAGTAAGGGAACATTCGGCGGCGTGTGTGGTCATTGGCGCTAATATTCATTGCCTCAAAGAGGCGTTATGTGGACTTGATCGGTCGTCGTGCATGGGGAATATTCTATTCCTGGCACATGAGCCTGGGGATCATCCGCGATTGGTCATGGGATATTATGCGATTCCCTCACAGAGCGTGTCAGTGCATCATCGGCGCTTGGCGGAGGATTGGTGGTCGCATGGGGGGGGACCGAGTGTATCGCAGTTGCGCTCACAGAGCTTCCAGGCGACATCCGCGGAGGGTTCATGGGAATATCATTCCCTCAGCAGAGCGTTGCTGGACATGCCGGGCGCGAGGCTCATCGCGGCAATACTCCCACTTCCTCACAGAGCCCCCCTGGTGCACCCCATCCTCCCGCCACTGCACGGGTGTGCTCCTCGCGGAATCCTACCTCCTCCTCCACAGAGCCTAGGATGACATCGGCGACTGGGGGTCATGGGAATAGTCATTGCCTCACAGGAGGGCCTGGTGAGCGAGCCGCGGAGGTCGATGGAATGGATCATGTCCTGCACAGGAGGGCGTCAGTTGGACATCGGCGGCGTTGGTCATGGGAATAGTTGCAGTTCGGCTCGGACAGAGGGCTGGTGCGGATCGGCGGCGGGTAGCGAACACACACGTGTACCTGCACAAGCACGCACGCACGCACGCACGTGTACGTGCACACACACGGACGCACGCACGCATGCACGCACGTGTAGGTACACACGCACGCACGCACGTGTACGTGCACATGCACGCACGTACGCATGCACGCACGCATGCACGCACGTGTACGTGCACACGCACGCACGCACGCACGAACGCGCGTGTATGTACACACACACGCACGCACGTTTTGCACACGCACGCACACACTCATGCACGCACGTGTACGTGCGCACGTACGCACGCACGTCTACGTGCACATGCATGCACGCACGCACGCACGTGTACCTGCACACACGCACGTACGCACGCACGCACATATGCACACACGTGTACCTGCACAAGCACGCAAGCACGCACGCACGTGTACGTGCACACACACGGACGCACGCACGCATGCACGCACGTGTACGTGCACACGCACGCACGCACGCACGTGTACGTGCACACACACGGACGCACGCACGCATGCACGCACGTGTACGTGCACACGCACGCATGCACGCACGTGTAGGTACACACGCACGCACGCACGCATGCACGCACGTGTACGTGCACACGCACGCATGCACGCACGTGTAGGTACACACGCACGCACGTGTACGTGCACACGCACGCACGCACACACGCACGTCTACGTGCACATGCACGCGCGCACGCACGTGTACGTGCACATGCACGCACGCACGTGTACGTGCACTTGCATGCACACACTCATGCACGCACGTGTAGGTACACACGCACGTGTAGGTACACACGCACGCATGCACGCACGTGTAGGTACACACGCACGCACGCACGTGTACGTGCACACGTGTACGTACGCACGCACGCACGCACGTTTACATACACACGCACGCACGCATGCATAATAAATCGGTAATAATCGCTATCGGGTGTTGTCGTGTAGACGCTACATAATCGCTAACTCGAGTTAGCTTAACTCGAGTTAAGGTTCGTCGTGTAGACGCTACATAATCGCTAACTCGAGTTAACGCTTAACTCGAGTTAAGGTTCGTCGTGTAGTTGAGGCTTATGTCATGTTACACTCTGTCATATGCCTATTGGTTTGGGTATGCACATATTGTGTTGGGTATACATCTGTGCAAGAGCTAATAATACCTTAGGTAATTAGGTTCAAGGTATTATTAGCTCTTGATCTGTGGCCTAATCAACATGGAGAAGACCGACAGGAAACGGCGTCCTAAATTTGCTCTCGCTGAATTGGAAGTTTTGGCTGACGAAGTATCGTTACACAAGGATATTTTGTTCGGCAAGTTCTCTTCGCCCGTGACCTTTCAGAGAAAGAAAGTGCTGTAACGTTGAAATGAAAGTTTATGTATAAAAGATGAAGTATAAATTCAAAACTTGTCTGGTAACCGGAATAAACTTTAATATCTCATACAGAGTGTCGTCACATCTTGCACAGTGACAAAGCAAAACGCACACGCGCGTCAGCGATCATCGAGACGAGAGATCATCACAATCGCGGTCACTTTCACCGTCACCTTCACTGCTCGCAGCGCTCAATTGTTTACGCAGCATGAACTCACTGAAGCTGGGTTTACACTGACGATTTTGCGTTGTCGATTGTACGAACGCAAAAGTCGGACGACCAACCGATCGATAGCAGCGAGTTGGTAGATTGGAACGTGTTCTAATTTCGCCCACTCGGAGTAGACGAGTCGGACGACTTTTTGCAAATGGCCAATCAGAGAACAGCAATCAGGGGTGTGTCCCTCCATCTAGAGGGAGACCGCTTGCTCGCGCGTTTCTGCGGCGTGTGGGAAATGGCATTTGAGGTACCTGTGAGTACATGTACAGCCTTCATGCTGACTATGCAGTCTATGCATTCTGACTACGCAGGGCGGGGTGCATTGTTTAGGTCGGGTTCATTATTGAATATGTTGGGGTGACCACTGCGGGGATGAGGGCTACAGCAAAACTCTTTCTTGGAATTGTGGAAAAACTGAAAAAGGGTTGTAACCGCTGCTTTGCCACTCAATTACATAAGTTTAACCCATGTATCATGCAGGTACCGTTTTGTACAATCGCGTGACTATTACACTTGTCAATAATTAATAGTCTTTAACCCTAACCCATACGTGTCTGTGCGCAGTGTGTACTGTGACTGTACTGTGTATACTGTGTGTGGGTACGTGTCTGTGCGCAGAAGTGCGGTCGTAAAGACACGCAATACGATTACGACTCATCCCTTCTAATTTCTATCATTTCTAGGCAATAGTGATTAAGGTACCAGTGAACCAGTGCCTACTCAACCTTGATATTCTGTGCAGAAAGTAGATTGTTTAAAGTTGCAATACAGCAGCTTTGAAAGAGTCGGATGTCTTGTGATCCGAGCAACTCATTCAACCGTTGGTCGGAATGTCTACTTTGTATCTATTATATCTGATTATTTTAATTTCAGATTTTTTGTGTTCACATGTATGTGATTAGTTAATGTTGACAGAGAGAACATGATGCACTAGTGTTGCAGCCGTGCAGTTAGAATCCTGGCCAAAGTGACATGCATGCTTGCTAATGCTTGCTAATCTCATTACCTCGTTGTGCAGAAATCTGCTGTGTAGAGAAACCGTGTTCAGCAGCGTAGAGGCAACAAGCTACAGCGAGAATCCGGAGTTGGCATACGATTCCAAAGGAGTTACCGTCGATCTGTTCTTGTACGGGGACCAGGCTGAGCATGGGCGGTTCACCATCGAGGTAAATCTATACAGAATTATACAAGGTATAATGTCCACTCATCGCATCAAACCTCAGTAAGATAGTGTTAACACCTCAGCGTTATGTTATAATACCGCGGAAATAGATGTTAATGAATACACGCTATTAATCTATTACACACGAATCTATTAATTAATTATACACTCTAATTTTTCTATGTTGGGGTACTGCTCTACAGGCTGTGTCAACGTTTAACCCTGGACTTGCCAGAGGTAGAATTAGCCAATTACAGGCAGTAGCGTAGAACGGAGTGACCAGAAACAATAAGTAGGCGGTTCTCCAATGCGGGTATATAATCGCGCGTTTGACTAGATAGAGAGGTTCAGAGAGAGAGAGAGTGAGAAAGAGTTAGTAAGATATACGACGCATTTGTCAGAGAACCGCACGACTCCCTTATCGCCTTGTAAGTCATGCCGTTACCCGCACACCTCTAGTGTACGCGGTTGCCCTGCTATGGGCTTGTACATCTTTAAGAGAGTTCAATTAAAAAGGAACTGAATACGTACATTATTGTTGTTCTGTTCCTTGTAATATGAGGTTGATAGACATTAGCAAAGGGTGTAACATATACACCCACGCGTAACCACTAATACGATCACGGTAGAAAACGAAATCCCTACACTGGTGCTTGACCAGTGCGTACATTTTGCTAAACGTTTTTATGAGAGAGAATATGATACCTATGTTGCTATGTTGCTATGTTGCTTTACTATGTGTCTAACAATGTCTGTATTGCTCTCCCTTATAACGGTGCAGGTACACGTATACATAATGATATAATATATAATATAATGTATAATACAATATTTATAATATAGTTGGTAGCTCGTGGAGCTACCGTAGTAAAGTAAATTTGGTTAGGGTTTTACGAAATCGAATCGAGGGATTTATAATACCGATTTTCTCTAACTGAATCGCATGCGGAAGTAGATAATTTCCTGACGACTCACCTGTATTCTCTCTTCTGTGCACGTGCAGCCTGGCACCTTCATCAAGGTTCTCAACTGCCACGTGAAGGCGGTGAATGCGACGCGGGAGGCGACAGAGGTTGCGGCGAGGGGCATGAAGCTCGTCGACTTCTTGCTGCATGCCGGCATCACTGCCGGCAGGAGAATCACGTGCATGTCCGCGGACAGCAATGAAGCGCGAAAGCTCCAGCTGTGAGTGTTTAAAGTGTGTATTGCGAGTTGTTTGGCTCGCTAAATATAGCTGATAATAGTCTCACCTGACAGTGGAAATATCACTGATTATACCAACATTCAAAACACCAAGATTTTATGCAGTTATAGCATAGAAAAATTTATTTGACCACATCATACCAGCAATAAATTTTATCGTGTGTCGACTCTCAAAATCACAAATGGCGTCTTCAAACAAGTGCACATAATTAAAACAAAGGGGCATCTATTGATAAGTATTCTCTCTGGCCGTACGCTTAGGTCGTTGATCCACTTCTCTCTCCGTTTTCGTTATAGTCCATAGGACTTTTGAAGACTAATATTTATGGCGTTACAACTTACACTCCTGTTTGTGTTACATCTGTGCATCTATGCACCTCTGTGTTTACATCTGACCAAAAATATCTCCGGTGCGATTTTTGCATTACTGCACCCTTATTAACGTCTCGCGGTACCGCGAGAAAGTCCGAGACATGACAGCAAAAATCGAAAAGAGAATGAAAATTGTAATCGTGCATGATTTGGTCAATATACGGAGGTTCTAAGACATTTTATTGTTATTTCAAACAATTACTGTTACTCAAGCAACAACGGTAGGCATCATGAGAGTGAGAATAAACACTGAAAAACGCTCGCGATAGTTATACGTTAATGTCAGGGGGGACATAGGATTTCAGTTTAAATAGAACTGAGCAGCCAGGGGCCCGTTGTCATTGTTTACGTCGGTGAATGACAGAGGATTTAAAGAGGACTGAGCCAGGAGCTTGTCGGAAAAAAATGTTTTAATGGTACTTTTTTCTTGTGGTCTATGCACTGCATATCATGGGCGTAAATCCCGGGGGGATGGGGGGGATGCATCCCCCCCGCTCTTGAAGGAGGGGGGGATGGCCTGTACAAATATCCCCCCCTGAGATTTAAAAAAAAACTCCTCCCCAGGGGTAGAAATAAGGACAATATGCAAGTTAGCCCGAAGGGCTAGTAAGGTAAGGTTTGTACTAGCCCTTCTGGTTTTCAACTAGCCCTTAAAAGCATGATGTTTAATCTGGGGTCCTAACTGTAAAGGATGGATCGTTCGGACCTGTTCTGTAATGAGCGAGTCGTTCTGCCTGTTCATGTAAGAAGAGGAGGTCGTTCTGCCTGTTCTGTAAAGAGAGTCGTTCGTGCTGTAGCTGACGCGAGAGAGTCGTTCTGGAGGGTAATTACGCAGCGTAGGCGTTCCTGAGAGAGAGGAGTCGTTCGGGCCGTGTGCTGCGAGAGCGGAGTCGTTCTGCTGGTTCTGTAAAGAGGAGTCGTTCTGCACTGTGGCATGCGAAGGAGTCGTATCCTGCACCTGTTCTGTAAAGAGGAGTCGTTCTTCCTGTGGCTATTCAGAGGAGAGTCGTTCTGCCTGTTCCTTGATAATAAGAGGAGTTCGCTCGGCCTGTGGCTGCGAGAAGGAGGTCGTTCTTGCTGTTCTGTAAACGAGGCATCGTTCTGGGCCTGTGCTGCGAGAGGAGTCGATTTCTGGCACTCGTTCTGTAAAGAGGAGTGCCGTTCTGGCTGTTTTGCTGAAAGAGGAGTCGTTCTGCCTGTGCTGACGAGAGGAGGTCGTTCTGCCTGTTCTGTAAGAGAGGAGGTCCGTTCTGCCTGTGGGCTGCGCCGAGGCGTCCCGTTCTGTCTGTTCTGCAAGAGAGGTCGTTTAGGTTAGGGTAGAAGACTAGTTTGAATTATTCGACAAAGTGTACTAGTCCACCGGCGGCGATAAATAAATATTCATGGTAGGAATTTATAACTAGCTATAGTAGCTAGAGCTAGAATTTATACGTAGGTGATGTGTCCCTGGGAGCCACGAATTTATGTTATCCTAACCTGAGTTCGTTGATAGCGTTTGTCTTCCCTTTAGCTTTTACGTGTGGATCGCGATTCCTGACAAATGAGGATGAGGGATAGTGACAACAGATAATTCCTTTAAAATGGGCATCTAGGTGTTAGCTTGTGCCTGTGTCCGATATCTTCGTAAATGCCCATAAAAATATAGCTTATTACTCGATCTTTGTTCGTAAACTTTAAAAATCCGCTTTTCGCTTTTGTATCAAGAGACAGAGTGTCCAAATCGCGGAAGAAGCTACTAGTAGCCATGCCTAACTCAATGCTGACTCAAATGTTGCAATTGTTGCTATGTTGACAATGTGTTCTAATGGCGGCGTGTAGCGCCGACGTCTGCGAGTGCGTAACGTTATCACGGTCGACCTCCGCGTCGGCACTGGGCCTCGGGGATAGCAACAGCACGCCTCGGAGGACAGCGAGAAAAGATACCCGCAAAGTGATGACGTCAACGACAGAAACTCTTCTGGTCGGATATCGGCGTTTCGAGCGTTCACGGGTCGAAACGCCCGAGCCGACACCGTAGCTCTAATGTCGCCCTTCAGAGACCGAAATACCGTAGACTGTCACCTTATCTTCGTGTATACAATTTCAGTGGGTGCACGCTTCATTGGTGGCATGGAATTTGGACAAGCAGACCCACAGATCGTTTTGTGTGTCGGCGTTAGAACATCTTGTTGGAGTTTCTGGTAAAAGAGTAGTGACTATGTGCCTGGTGGTGATGTGTTGCTGCAATACCAGTTGGGATTGAAGCCCACTACACGAAGCGCGACTTCTCTGTGTGTGTCTTCTAGCTAACAGAGGAGCTTGAGCGACTTGATTCCTGGGCAGTCGCCATTGAGATAATTGACGAGAAGATTCTTCGAGGAGCACTGCGAGTGGAAGACATGCTGCCTGCAGATATCCACCCCGCCCAGCACACTACACCCCGTGGTGGATTCAGGGGGTGGACTTGGAGGTGGCTATACCACCGGGTCGAGTAGAGTGACCCCACAAAAATTGACGAATTGTAATAAGGGTCACGGGCGATTGGTACAAAACGGTACCTGGTTGTTCCTGGCTAGGTGATCTGCAAAAAGAGAGATACGTATCGGTTCTGGGGGGCGCCTGTGGTCTGAGCAAGAGAGGAGTCGTTTCATGCCTGTCTGCGAGAGGAGTCGTTCTGCCTGTTCTGTACATACGAGGAGAGATCGTCTGCTAGCCTGTGGCTGCGGAGAGGGAGTCCGTTCTGCCTGTTCTGTAAATAGAAGTCTTCTGACCTAGTGGCCTGCGTAGGGGAGGAAGATCGTTCGGGCCTGTTTCTGTCAAGAGACGGAGTCTTTTGCTGTTCTGTAAAGAGGAGTCGTTCTGGGCTTGTTCTGTAAAGAGGAAGTCGTGGTCTGCCTGTGGCTGCGAGAGCAGTCGTTCCGCCTGTTCTCGCTGTAAAGAGGAAGTCGTGTATTAAGGGTTACGGGTTAAAGACTATTAATTATCTGACAAGTGTAATAGTCGACGCGATTGCAATCAATATTGAATATTAGGAATTATAACTTAGCTATATGTACCTAGAGCTAGAATTATACGAGGTTTGAGGTCTGGGAGCACGAAATGATTATGTTATCACTACTGAGTTCTTGTAGGCGCGTTTGTTTCCCTTTAGCTTTACGTGGGTCGGATTGACAAAATGAGGCCATATACAACAGAAATTCGCTTTAAAACATGGGCATCTAGTGGTCCTTGCCTCGTGTCCGAATCCTTCGTAATATGCCGAAATAGAAAAATAAGTTATTCTCGCGATCTTGTTTCGTAAAAAACGTTGCTCTTCAAGTAAATCCTTTTATCTTTT
>NW_014578167.1:20029-26173 GCF_000485595.1 Priapulus caudatus
CCGTTGAGGACGAAACATTGCTTAACTTTAAAATTACGAGTTATCTATTATGCAGCAGGGGCGTAAATCCGTAGCGAGGTAGTGGGAGCGGATGATCACGCGAAGGGGGGGGGTCTGGCGGGCCCCCCCAGAACATTTTTGAAATTAGACCCCCTCAGCATGCGTTTTCGGCGCGATCAGGGAGGGGTCCGAGACCCCCTGCACCCGCTTGCCCCCCTGTACACCGCCGCCTTGCGCCAGTAATTTGAACATGATTTAGCGTCTCTGCCCATGCTCTCCAAATTATCATAATAGCTGACCATTTCAAGTTTTGGCCCGGCTCACGCGCAGAGCAAAATAGCATCGGGGTCGAATTAGCCGTAGCCGCGCTAGCCCGGCACTAGTAATTGTTTGGGAAGGCGGCTAAGTTTAAAGGCCAGGGTGGCTGCCCGTCGGGGCAAGCAAGGTTAAACAATTCCAAGACCAGATTTCATGTAATGCGTGAAATGAACGTTCGGACGTGTGTGTCAGCGCCGTGTCGTGCTGTCGAGCGGTCCGCCCGTGGTCCTGGACGAATGGGGGTGTGGCAGTGTTTAGGCGCGTACGGAGCGTTGTGCGGGTGAGAGCGGCGTGTGCTGCGGAGTTAGCGCGTGTGGGTGCCGAAAGGGTCCTGTGAGTCGTGTGTGCTGTGAGCGCCTGTCGTGTGTGCGACGTCGTATGGTGCTGCTCGAGCACGCAGTCGCTGTGCGACGTGTGCTGCGTGTGTGCAGTCGGCGAAGAGCCGCATGTGTGTGACGTCGTGCTGGCGATGTCGTGTGCAGTGAACCCGGTGTGCGACGTGACGGGGGGGGCGTGAGCACGTCCCCCGCCCTCCAGGGGCTGAGGTGGTGTGTGCGGTGGAGCAACGTCGTGTGCGTGATGTGTGGTGCCTTGAGCCTCTAGTCGGTGTGCGACGTTCACTCGTTGGTTGCGCGTCTAGTGTGCCGACGTCGTGTGCGTGCGTATACGCGTTGTGTCTCCCCCGGGTGGATAACTCGATGTTTCTGTGGTGTTGCAGTCGTGCGAAAAAATGGGCGTTGTAACACTAGCGCCGGCGCGACATTGCCAGCGCTACGATGTGTGTATGTGTGAGTGTGTCCAGTGCGTTGCGTGCGATAGCGTTGCGTTGCGCTGGTGCGTGCTCGCCCACGCTTAAGGCGTTTCTTCTCATGTAATAGCACAATGCATAGAAGTGCTCGATACCACCCCGGACCCGTACCTATCAGCCGCCTCTCCCCCTCCCCGCCGTCACTTCCCACAGCATGGCTGGCCAACACCTCCAGTCCATCGAAGGACCCTGTCCCTCCACTACCCACCTACCAGTGTTATAGCACAGTCACAGTCACTCTGGTCCCCGCTGTTTTGAATTAATAAAATTATTGTAAATAAACAAACCCTTCTTCAATTTTCAAACAATACAGCGAATATATACAACAATATAAACAATTACACGGGCGAAGTACCCTCAGAAAGCCATCCGGAGCCCCCAGCATTTCGTCGTATGATCAACAATTTTCCCGCGTCAACCACTATCGACATGCATGCTCAGAACGACTCCTCTCGCAGCCACAGGCAGAACGACTCCTCTTTACAGAACAGGCAGAACGACTCCTCTCGCAGCCACAGGCAGAACGACTCCTCTTTACAGAACAGGCAGAACGACTCCTCTCGCAGCCACAGGCAGAACGACTCCTCTTTGCAGAACAGGCAGAACGACTCCTCTTTGCAGAACAGCCAGAACAACCAGGTACCGTTTTGTACAATCGCGTGACTATTACACTTGTCAATAATTAATTGGGGGGTGGCTATAGCCACCCAATCCACCCCCTGAATCCACCACTGGTGTAGTGTGCGCGGGTGGACGTGATCCTGCAGCCAGCCATGTTTTCATCGAGTCAAGAATTTGTCAATCATCTCAATGGCGACTGCCCAGGAATACTCCCAGGAAGGGAAGACAAATCTGCTCATACACTTATATGAGAATGCTGAATGCCTGTGGCGTGTAGACACGGCTGAATATAGAGACCGGGACAAGAAGCAGAGAGTGATCAAAGAAATTGCGAGCGCGCTTGAATGGCCGGGTGAGTGCATCAAATGTTTTGTTATGTATATGGTGTTTGTCGTCTGCGCTAATATGTCTCTGATGACAGATAGATTCGTTCTCATACATATTCTGATTTCTGCAACGTATATTTAATAGACGGAAACTGTCAAATGCCTTTTAATAAGCTTCACAAAACTCTCAAAACTCTCACATAACACTTCTAGTAATATACATTACATCGTACATCATGAATTAAAGTGCAAGTTCATTCTTGAAACGGTAATTATCCCTCATTAAGTACCGTAACAATCATGAATAATATGTAAATAGTAATTACAATGTAAAATAATGAAATAATAATATCTATTGACAGATCTGAAGTTTTCATAATAATGCTAATATTTGCAGTTCTCTGTGCTTAAAGTTCAACTTGTGCAGTTAAATTAATAGCTACATATTAAGCATATTTCGACAGATAAATACCTTTATATATTATATTAAACAACTTCAATAATTTTATCCTGCGTTTTTGATGCTTATTTCAACGAAAATGTAACCGGGTTCTGACTTCCTATTTTAAAAAAGGTCGAGGTTATATCACACCCCTCACAGCAGATATGTGCCCTTACCCTAACCCTAACCCCAACCCCAACCCTAATCCTAACCCTAACCCTAACCTGCTGTGAGAGGTGTGATATTACCTTATCCTTTTAAAAATCGAAATTCCGGAAACAGTACAGTGTGACGTCACATGCGAACATCTGCTTCTGTGCTGATTGCGAAATGGCTGAGAACGATGACTTTGTTGACTTGGAAGACGATGACTTGGAAGTGTGTGAAGGAGTGGTTCTGCCGTATGAGTATGAACCGATGCTAAATTGTGTAGTTGGTGATATTTATGGAAGTGAGTCGTCTGCAGATAACTCTAGTGATGATGGTGACGAGCCGGTTGTATCACCGCTGGATGAATGGTAACTTGGGCAGTATTAGTACTATTGCTACCGTACAGCTGTTTAACATCGCATCGCAGTTTCGTAGTTTACCCAGCAGACTTGCTCCCTATACTATAGAAAATTACGTGAACAGTAACTTGCTACGCTAGTCAGGTCAATCAGCCTTTCGTTAGGTATCACTATAATTTATTACTATTAGCTATAATTCATAGTAACACACTGTATTTGTTTGTTTTGGAATTTGTGTATTTAGTATACAGCTGTAAAGAGTAAATAGTCCGCACGCCACCCTAGTCAGCGGCAGTAGGCGTGCTCGCGTGCTAATGTATGGTAGTACTAGTGTAGCGGCGCTACGCAAATGTGCGTGTGAATGCACTATTGTTTTTGCGGGATCATTTCTTGCTCCTGGTGGCAAAGCGGGACTGTGTTGCGTGGCAGCAGGAGACAAAACAATGAGACAAATAAACCCAACGCAAGCTCTTAAGTATACGGAACCGGTAGTTTTATTGATCACATACACACTCCAGTTATGCAGTATCGTATATTGTGGTTACCCGAGGCGTTACCTAGTGCTCCGACGGCGTGACGTACTATTTGTCGTAACTATAGTAGATTATAGCATAAGGCCAGGGAACTGTTATGGGTGAGAATATAGGGCGTTGGCGTGACCGCGAACCCGGCGTATCTATTGAGATTGCCGGGAGGGAAAAATAAGAAGTAACGGCACCTGTCGTCGGCTCTTGGCGTTCTCCTTCCTTCTCTCTTCGTTCTTCTCGCGCCATGTCTCGTTCCTCCCTCTTCTTTCTTCTTTCTTCTGTTTTCTGTCTTCGGTCTTTTTTCTTCTTATCTTCTATGTTCTTATCTTCTTTCTTCTTTCTTCTTTCTTCTTTCATCTTCCTTCTCTCTTCTTTCTTATCTTCTTTCTTGTGTCTTCTTTCTTCTTTCTTCTTTCTTCTTATCTTCTTTCTCCTATCTTCTTTCTTCTTATCCTTTTTCTTGTGTCTTCTTTCTTCTTATCTTTTTTCTTCTTATCCTCTTTCTTCTGTCTTCTTTCTTCTCTTTTCTATCTTCTTTCTTCTATCTTCTCTTCTATCCTCTCTCTTCTTTCTTCTCCGGGGTGAGCTCGTCACTCCCTACTGTGCTCCGTGTCTGCCTCCGGTCGACTGCCCCTCAGTACTCTTACTGGGCCGGTGTTCCCACGCAGTGTCCGTGCTCCGATTGGTCAGTGCTCCCCTTCCTCCTCCTCCGTCAGTGCTCCCCGTATCGGGGCTCCTACTAAATCGTGAGAGGTGCTCCTAGTGCTCCTATAGGGAAGTCAGTGCTCCTTGGTTCTCCTAGTGCTCCTATGGGGAAGTCAGTGCTCCTTGGTTCTCATAGTGCTCCTATGGGGAAGTCAGTGCTCCTTGGTTCTCCTAGTGCTCGCCATGGGGAGGTCAGTGCTCCTTGGTTCTCCTAGTGCTCCTATGGGGAGGTCAGTGCTCCTTGGTTCTCCTAGTGCTCCTATGGGGAGGTCAGTGCTCCTTGGTTCTCCTAGTGCTCCTTGGTTCTCCTAGGGGCTGCTGCCCCGGGCCTTCTGCTTTCTGCGGCATTTCGGCCGCCTTATATAGAGGGTGGCTAAGGGTATTTTCGTGATACGTGATTGGCCATTTTTATACCTCGTGAACTGTGAATTGCCATGTATTTTGTCTGTGAACTGTGAACCACCTTGCGTGAAGCGTGATTTAGCTTTTATTTAGTCTGTGAACTGTGAATAAGAGGTCTCTTTCCTCGTGAATCTATGCATATCATGTATAGATCCAGATCATTGATCATCATTCGAT
This sequence comes from Priapulus caudatus, assembly GCF_000485595.1. Taxonomy (NCBI): domain Eukaryota; kingdom Metazoa; phylum Priapulida; class Priapulimorpha; order Priapulimorphida; family Priapulidae; genus Priapulus; species Priapulus caudatus. The sequence continues at coordinate 24,865 of NW_014578167.1, forward strand.
CCCCATCATGCCCGCGTAGATCCGCATTATTTTCACTGTTAAATGTGAAAAGCAGTTTATTTTCGCTGTGAACTGTGAACAGTACCCCCCCCCCTTACCCCCTCTATATACGCCCCGGTTGCTACCTGGTCGCGTGCTTTCACCCCTCTCCCCTAGCAGCAAGCAGGGGTATTCTCAGCTGGCATCGCTTTCTTACCAGTTTATACCGGTATGCACCGGTGTGTTCTGCCTCATACCGGTTAGTGGGGCGGATATGTGTCTGAGGTGTGCACTTCTGGAGAGAAGTATGAAAATTGGCTCTAGGGGGGTTTTGAGTATGCTGATTTAAAAAATTGCGGGAAACACAATGTCACTCCAACGTTTCTCGCCAAAAAATTTAAATGGCCGCCAGAAAAAATGTTTTTGCCCATAAATCAGCTGTAAGTGCCCCGATTACCATGATATTGGTGTATATGCCTATGTTTTTAAAGTCAAAGAATGCAATAAGACATGTCAAATATCATAAGATATAATCTTCCTGCCAAAAAGTTGAAAATTTAAAATGGCCACCACAAAACGCAGTTTTGCCCATAAATCAGCTGTAAGTGCCCCAAGTACCATGATCTTGGTCTATATACATATGTTTTTGAGGTCAATGAACCCCATAGAACAGGTATCGAACACATGTGATCTATCATAACATCTTTTTGCCAAAAAAATTAAATCCAAAATGGCTGCCACAAACGCATTTCTTTGCCATAAAATGGCTATATGTGCCACGATTACCAGGATCTAGTTATAGGATACCTGGTTTTATGTCAAGGAACCCGATGGAAAACATGAAATATCCTAACATACATCTTCAAATTAAACAAAAACAATGTAAAATGTTTTTTTAGGTCAAAGAACTGGGTAGAACACGTGAAAAATTATGATAACAACTTAAGTATGCCATCTATACTTCAGTTCATAATTTCTGTTACACTTTGGAAGGTACGCCTGCGCGCCCGCAAAAACGTCGTTCCATCAGATTTCATGAAGACGCAGTGCAGTGCCGTGTAAAAGCAATTCAATGGTGTATCATGTATTATGTTAAAACATTCAATGTTCTCTGTCAGTGTCTCATATGATCAGATTTGCTTGCTTATTCTCTGTTACACTGTCCTAAACAGAAGCACATCTGTGTACACTCGAGATTTGCTTTGACACACTTGCATCTTTTTGTACATGACTTTTTGTATCCACATTTTAACAGTTCGTGCCTAGCTTTGGCTGCCTCTGGAAGAGTTTTCCAGCATGGAGTCCATGGGGAATCATCTGTCCCTCTCTC
>NW_014578167.1:27040-27332 GCF_000485595.1 Priapulus caudatus
TGGTTCTCCTAGTGCTCCTATGGGGAAGTCAGTGCTCCTTGGTTCTCCTAGTGCTCCTATGGGGAAGTCAGTGCTCCTTGGTTCTCCTAGTGCTCCTATGGGGAAGTCAGTGCTCCCTGGTTCTCCCAGTGCTCCTATGGGGAGGTCAGTGCTCATTGGTTCTCCTAGTACTCCTATGGGGAGGTCAGTGCTCCCTGGTTTTCCTAGTGCTCCTATGGGGAGGTCAGTGCTCCTTGGTTCTCCTAGTGCTCCTATGGGGAGGTCAGTGCTCCTTGGTTCTCCTAGTGCTCCT
>NW_014578167.1:27993-30004 GCF_000485595.1 Priapulus caudatus
CCCTAGCAGCAAGCAGGGGTATTCTCAGCTGGCATCGCTTTCTTACCAGTTTATACCGGTATGCACCGGTGTGTTCTGCCTCATACCGGTTCATAGGTGTGCTCTGCCTAGGCGGTCGTTTGTTTACATGCTGTGCCGCATTTAGCCCTGTTATGTCAGCTGCACTGTCCGAGTAATTCTCCATTGGTATTCGATTCTAATTATTGTTTTATTTATTTACTCATTATCCTTTTAACCTGCCCTTTATTATGGCTCGACTTTTCCCTCATTTGATTGTGTGTATGGATTTCTTAAGTGGGATTTGGGTGTTACCTGGTTTTCCGATCCAGGTTTTTAGTTATTCCAACATGGCCGCGCCCTGTCGTGTGTTGTGGTTTGAAATCGAGTCTTCAGTGTAACCGAAATCTCTACACTAGTAGTACAGTATAGGGCTGTACCAAGCAATGCTGCCGATTTAGGAACCACATCAGATTACCATTTCGTTTACGGCCTCTATATGGACCCAGTTACTTTCACCGGAGCACTTCTTTCAATGCTTGATCACATTGTGTGTATATCAATATATATGTAGTAGTAGTAGTAGTATATATGTAATACGTGTAGTAGTCATATAAGCCTAGCTAGCTAGTTTATCACTATAAGTAGAACATGTAATGGCAACAGTGACCCATCATATCTCATCATTGTCTGTCGACATACGCGTAAGTCTTTATTTTGTCGCCTTTTGCAATCGAAAGTACGTATTTACAGAAATGCAGCAAATACCAACAGATGTCAGCATATGGACAGTTTTCGCTGCACTGCAACCATTAAAAAATATGGCTGCTGCTAATTGTAAGTTTCCTAGCGGCATGTCGTTGCTCCTCCGCTGGCTACTCCATATGCTAGTGTGGCCCATTGTGCATGTCCGGCGAACAGTGTTGAGGGTCCCAGCATATCTCACAAGTGAGCACTTGAATTGGCATGATGGGCATTGCTCCAGTAGCTCAGTCAGCAATGACCCATATACGATACAAAATTTATCTGCCATGACCATGACCGCTTCATCATCTCTGTATATTACTATGTTATTCTGAACGTGTGCGCATTTCTGATTAATTTATCAGATGTTTGAGTCACACACCTGATTCTAGGGGAATTATTACAGAAATAATGTGTTCAACACTGTATGATTCAAAATAAAAAATTTGGACAAGCTGAAGACTAGAACGCTGCACACAGCCAATGATAAGCCTTGTGTGATAATCACTGCCTGTCACATGCACACATTTATTTATTTATATTTATGTATGTGTGTGTGTGTGCGTGTGTGTGTGCGTGTGTAGAGAGAGAGATAGACAGAGACAGAGAGAGAGAGAGAGAGACAGACAGATGCACACACGGACACAGGGAGAGAGAGAGAGAGAGAGAAAAAATGATAGAGGGATGAGGAGAGAAGCAGTAAGAGAGTGAGGAAGAGAGCCAGAATGAGAATATGAAGCAGTACGAGAAAAAGAGGGGAGGTTGGGAGGGAGACAGAGAGAGTGGATGTGCCAATAAGAAACGGTGAGATGGGGGAAGAAGCAGTGAGCGAAAAAAAAAGGGAGAGGTGTGGGAGCGGAGAGAAAGAGAAAGAGAGCTCGTCGCGCTAACTCGCATGACAAAATGTCTGTTTTACCCGCCGAAACAGGTTTAATGCCGTTTCAACCAATCTGGCAAAACAAGTTTCACAATTTAGATCCCCGCGCAAACGTGACGGAACCTCTTGCAATAATAAATCGATCACAAAAGCTTTGCGGTGTCCCTCCATAGTCCGCACGGCTTATGTTTGCCAAGCGCGTGCACGGATGAGCGTTCCAGTTACCGCCGCCGTCTTCGCGTGATGGCAGTTTTTTCTTCGTTGGTATTAAATGGTAGCAGCAGCAGCGCTGCGCTCTCTCCCTCCTCCTTCCCCCCATCTCTGGATCTCTCTCTCTCTCTCTCTCTCTCTCTCTCTCTCTCTCTCTCTCTCTCTCTCTCTCTCTCTCTCTCT
>NW_014578167.1:30014-59771 GCF_000485595.1 Priapulus caudatus
GTAGAGAGAGAGATAGACAGAGAAAGAGAGAGAGAGAGAGACAGACAGATGCACACACGAGAGAGAGAGAGAGAGAGAGAGAGAGAGAGAGAGATAGGAGAAGTTTCTTACAGTTCTGTGTTATCCAGGGTATCAGTTAGAGGGTCATAATCTGGATCCTCTTCAGGATCATCCATGTCTTCGCCAATTTCTTCCTCCTCTTCATCCTGTTCAGCTTCTGAATGGCATTCCGTCATGAGTGTACACTGCACTCCCTGGTCGACCATAACGACAGCTGTTTGGCTTCCTACGGATTTCACCGTAGGCTTCGTCTGGACATATGCTGATCTTTTCTGTAATGCAAGTACACCACTCACATAAACACATTACCACCCTAATACCATAATTTTAAACAAAAAAGCTAATTTTCACAATTACAAGAGTAAAACACACATTCACATTCGCACAGTCTATTTTAATGCTGTTAGGTTTAACCTGAAATTATGCATTTATATATTTTCATACTATAAAACTTAATAATGCAGTGCAACATGTAGAGGCAAAATGATTGTTACGTACTTTCACTCTAAACCTGCACTGGACGGCGACATCTAACTTATCACTCTGAATCTAGAAAATAAAATGTGTTTGGTTAAGAAAGCATATACGCACAATATTATGACTGGATTCTATACATAACTATTAATTATGCTATACGTATGCTTACTGTAACAATACGCACATATATATATATATGTATATATATACATGTACGTATGCACTTAATTGTACCTCGTTTTCACCATCATCAGCAGCATTATCGAATTCACCGTCTCCGTCATATGCAGTATCATTATTTTCAGCTGAGGCACATGCGGATTCTTCCATCTGTTTCATAAGCTAATAAAAAAACCAAGCGCTTTGCAATATTTTTGTTAGACAATTTAATCACGGTTAATTATAAGTTGGAAATCTAAGTATATAATGAAACTTAATTCAGAAATATTATGTATCGATCATACACGAATCATAGCGCAGTACTGTAGTTTATAAATTATTATAACTACTATTTGCCTACTTACTGTAGTGCCCCTGGGGTGGCCGACTACGGTTCAACAGACGTTGTTTCGTTAAACGCGTGTCCCAGTTCTTGGGATTCAGTGTTCGCTCCTGGCGGTGTATTAGGCAGGACGGTGATGTCACGTAGCAGATAACAGATAGCACCAGTTAAACAGAACACCGTGAGATTAGATTTACGGTACGGTTATAGTTTTATTGCGTGTTACTAGTGTACAAATGATTCCCCTGCATTCGTATATGCAGCGGACCTTCTATCGATCTCGTCTAATATTTACGCGTCGCCGGTTTCGTCTTCTTCCCTCACGTTCGTCCTCGCCTCGCGTGGACCTAAGCGGTCTCCCAGGTATCTCCCTCGTAGTCGCTCCTAGCTCTACCTAACCAGAATGCCGTTCTTCGCTGCTCTCGTTTTATTCCCCTCTCCTGTTCGGCTTCGGTTTACACTCACCTTAAAAAAACCTGAGTATCTATCCTCTCGCTACAACGCTGCCGTTCCCTCTCTCTTTGTCTTCTTCCTTCTTCTTGTTTACCTACCTAGCCTGTACCTGAAAAATAACTCTAACGCTGCTCGGTTCGGTGCGCCTTATATACCTATAGCTGGCACGCAGATTTCGTTCGCTGGCGCAATCACTGTGGTGCAATCGTTTCACCTGCTGGCGCAACCCGTTGCTGATACGATTATTACATTATCTTAGGCAACCCGTGCCGGGCACGGCGATTGCATCATCCCAGGCAACTCATGCCTACGTAAATATTCCTTGTTTTCGCCCGACAGACAGCAGCAGCAGTGATAGCATAATCCAAGATGGCTGCACCCATGGACGTGCGTGTTGACATATATTTATGTGCGGTCTATCTCCTATTCTCTCTTTAGTAAATATATGGCTATACTCCATCTATACCGCGAATTCAGTCTATTCATCCCGATCTAGTCTACTGCTCCTGTGAGTTACACACCCCCGAAATCTCCACACTTACATTACCAATATATCTCATGTTAATACTACTAATAATAATACTAATAAACGATTATAATTTTTATTGTATGTAGTAATACTATTATCAGTATTACTAATAGTACATAGAATTACCTCAATGTTACATCGTTTAGCAAATGCTACACTTCTGCAATGTTTATTTGGCTTTTTCTGTGCCATTCCATAAACACAATCGCTGCTGTTATCCGACAGTGTAAATCCGACAGCACTAAATGCTCTGTAGGTACAGCTCCCCTTTTCATCGTGATCCGGTCATAACCAGCTGCTCTAGCTAACGACGGCACCATAACGAACGCATCTGGCCGAAAATGTTTCTCACACACACGGCTATGTTCATTCGGCTCAAATGATTTGCGCTTAATTGCCGCTACCCATGCTTTTCGAAGTTTCTTCTCTTTTGGAAACTTGTGTAGAGAGAAGCCATGACCAGCGTACAAAGTAACACACGACAGCCAACAACACAGCAATAAGTCATCGTGATGAGACCTTTTCGGCCGCGATCCGCAGTGATCTAATGATCTGATCAACTCTCTGTCAGCCCCCGTCTTCGTTTCAGTCCTTTGAACGTTTGAAAACTATTCGAAATGAGGTTACGATGTGTCGGATGAAATCAAAGTGTGTTCGTTTACATGAAAACAAAAGCTAGAGCAAGAAACGGAAGTTCGCATCTGACGTCATTTCGCTCGCGCATGCGTAATGAAGTTTTTGAATTTGTGAAAGTTTTCGGAGCAGAACTCGGCACAATTTCGTTGAAATAAGCATCTAAAACGCAGGATAAAATTATTGAAGTTATTTAATATAATATATAAAGGTATTTACCTGTCGAAATATGCCTAATATGTGGCTATTTATTGAACTGCACAAGTTGAACTTTAATTAGTATTATTTTTTATTTTTCAGATTTTGAAGTAAAGAGAAAAATTAACAACCTTCGCACATATTTCATCCGAGAATATGCTAAAGTGAATAAAAGGAAATCTGGAGCTAGCACCGCAGTAACCCGACCATGCTGTGTGACTAACGTCAATATACACACTAGGGTCCTCTAACCCTAGCAAAGACCGTTTCGTGGAGCTAAGCTTCTGTTAGGGCTGAGTTGAGTCACAGAGCTCATTATGCCTACAGATTCCCTCCATGATCCATAACGTACTTCATGGGTTATTGGGTCTTCCTGGTCATACATCATATCAGGAGTATCACCCAGTAGAAAGTCATGAAGCACACATGTTGCCAGGACTAACAGTTTAGTTTTTTTCAGGAGAAAGTGCAATAGCCATGTGGAATACTCTGAACCGGTTAGCTAAAATTCCGAAATAATTTTCCACAACTCTACGTGCCCGTGATGGTCGGTAATTAAATATTCGCCTGTTTCCATCAAGCCCTCGTCTCGCGTATGGCTTCATCATGTAACGTTTAAGAGGGAAAGCATCATCTGCCACTATAGTCATAGACTGAGTATTGTCATTACCAAGACTTTTCCCCTGTGGTATTACGTCCTTACGGTGTTTCCTTCCATAGCCATGCTCAGAGAGGAGTTTCGATAAACACCTCATCACTAGCTCTACCATTACTTCCAACATCGATGTAAATAAACCTATAATTTGCGTCGACTAATCCAAGCAAATATATATATATATATATACGCCTAGTGAGAGCCCGAAACGGGCATTACACAGAATAATAATGTAGTACAAATATCTATTGCTATAAAGTTCATAGATCATCTTTTTTTCAAATTCTTTAGTCTTCGTTCACTTTTTCTTTCATACTGTTTGATTCTCTTTATGTTGAAGCATTCACAAGTTGTATGCACAAGACCTCTCCACTCCTGTCTGTTGTCTACAACATTCCTCCACTGATCAAGAATATTACCACACCTCAAAGCACCTTTGCAGGTATCCTTATATCTCAATTTAGGACAACCAACAGATCTGGATCCATTTGCTAGCTCGCTGTATACGAGTGCCTTTGCTGGTACAGATGTGTCCAAGCCAACGCAGACGACTTCTAACAAGCTTCAACTCGATGTCTTCAACACCCGCTCTGTTCAGGACCTCCTCGTTACTGATGTAATATTTTTTATGCATGATGTAACATTTAATATGCATGATTAAGCCCAGGTGACGTTGTTGTATTGTTCTCAGCTGTCGAACTTGGTGATGGTACAGAGTCCAGGTTTCACTGCCGTACATCAGAAGTGGCATAAGACACTGGTTGTAGACTTTGACTTTAGTGTTTATTGTGAGGTCACGTGAGTTGAACACTGACGTAGTCGACCAAAAGCACATGATGTTGCTTGGATAAGAGCTGCAAGTTCCTCCTTCATAGAGCAGTCATTTGTTACATAGCTGCCAAGGTATTTGAAGCGGGTGACGTTTGCCAACTTGGTGTCAGCTATGAAGAACTCAGCTTCAGTACCAATGCACATGGTCTCTGTCTTTGCAGTGTTAATACGTAGTCCCATCTTCTTAGCAAGGTTGTTGTAAGCTGTGAGTAACAACTGTAGTCCCGCTGAAGTGTCACTGAATATGGCTATATCGTCTGCATATTGAGCCTCCCTGATGTACTCGGTAAGAACTTTTGTCTTTGACTTCAGTGTTCGAAGATCAAATAGATCACCATCATAGCGAAATCTGACCTTTACACTGCAGGTGTGCTTGATTTCCTTATAAGCAAGACAAAGCAAAACAGCTGCATAGATGCCATAGAGTGTTGGTGCTAGCTTACAACCCTGCTTGACACCACTGTTGTACTCAAAGGCCTGTGTGAGTTCACCATCTACAATGAGCCTTGCATGCACGTTCGTATATAGCTTCTTGATGATTCTTATGAACTTTGGTGGGCAGCCCAGCTTATTCAGGTTGATAAAGAGTAGCTCACAATTGACGTTGTCAAACGCTTTAGTGAAGTCCACAAAAGCTATATACAAACTTCTGCGCTGTTCTCTCGTTTTCTCCATTACTTGTCGAAGGGTGAAGATTCCATCCACAGTACTTCTGCCCCTGCGGTACCCTGACTGAGATTGTGGGTATATCTTCTCTGCAAGGTGATGTAATCTCTGCAAGATGACGTCTGCTAGGACTTTACCAACTACGCTTAGAAGTGATATACCCCTATAATTGCCGCACTGACTTCTGTCGCCTTTCTTGAACAGGATGGTGATGTTATGATCAATCAAGTCAGAGGGAATCTCCTCTGTTCTCCAGAAGATGTGAAAGATTACAAGTAGGAAAGCTCTCAAACGAGCGCCACCATGCACAAGAACTTCAGGGAGTATTCCATCAGGGCCCGGACTTTTTCCTAATGTGGTGTTCTTGAGAGATTTACCTAGCTCTTCTTCTGAGATTGGATCATCGAAGGACGCAATAATTGGATGTTCCTCTATGTCATCCAAGATGCTTAAATCAACATCAGTTGGTTGATTCAGAAGATCACTGAAATGCTCTACCCATCTGTCCTTGATGCTATCTGGTGAAGTCAGGAGCTCGCCATCTTTTGATCTAACAGGATGGGAGCTTTTAGTTCTTGGACCGTAGACAGCATTGAGAGTGGCATAAAATTCTCTATGGTTATTTTTCTGTGAGAAAAACTGCTTCTTCAGCTTTTCGCTGGAACCAGTCATTCTTTAGCTTTCTGATACGCTCTCTAAGAGCATTCCTGTTCAGTTTCTCGTTTTGAAGTAGCTCTCTGATTTCTCCATCCTGCTCGTCAAACCAGTCATTCTGTTTCTTTTCCTTCTTTCCAAATACGTTTTTGGCTGCATTTTGAAGCACTTCTCTAAGATCTTCCCAATGTTCTTTGCAATCAGACAATTTTTCATTCAAGAACTGTTCCAGTATTTCTTTTCTTTCATTGTTGAGGTCAGCTTTTCGGGAGGCTTTGTGTCTTTCTTCTTTGGTTTTATGGAGAAATGACACTTACAAACAATCAACTTGTGATCAGTGAAGCAGTCTGCTGCTTTAGTGACTTTGGTCACTATGACGTGTTGCTTCGCAACTTGATTTGCTAGTACAGGGTCAATCTGATGCCAGTGCTTTGACCGCAAGTGCTGACATGTGTTCTTCAGGCTGTCTTTAAGTTGAAACATTGTACCCATGATTGTAAGCTGAAATCTGGTACAGAACTCTAATAGCATTAGTTCATTTGAATTCATATTACCAACGCCGTGTGTACCAATGACAGATGGCCACGATTTCCAGTCTATGCCAACACGAGCATTAAGATCACCTAGAACTATGATGTTGTCATCTTTAGCTGCTGTAATGCAAGTGCCAAGCCGCTCGTAAAACTGTTCTTTGTCTTCATGTGTTCTTTGCATAGTTGGTGCATATTCGCTGATAAGTGTAAGGTGTTCGCCACTCTTCAACTGTATGCGCACTGGCATAAGCCTGTCATTGATTGGTATCAGATTGATACCTTGAGGAGCTAGTTTGTTGGAGATAGCAAAACCAACACCTGCTGCTTTCTCTTTTCCTCCACTCCAGTAGATTGTGTGACTCCTTTCAACGATATTGCCTGAGCCGGGACGTCGCACTTCACTGAGCGCACAGATATCTAATACAATGCTTTCTCTAATTCTGCTGGCAGATGATAGCTGTGTCACCGTTTCTGGTCTGATGAAATATCACTATCCATTTCGGCAAAGCGCCAATGGCGAGAGAGCGTCTTCATGAGGGATTTAACGTTGTGGAATTGTAGGTGGTCAGCGTTACCGCCGACAGCGTCGCATTATACGGTCTTTGCCCCAGTTGCCATCCAACTAACGCGCGTACGCGTGTCGCATCGGTTACTCCGAAATGCTGTAACCATATCTCTCTGAAAAACTATACTGTCATTATTAAACTGCAATGCTAAACGCCTATGATGAGCGACGGGAACCTAACATGGCGCAGGATAGGCGCCCATTGGCAAGAAAGTCCATGTTGCGATCGACGGCACCAGCTTAGGTCTGAGACGCCTGAGCAGAGAGAATATGTTGCTTGATGGCCAGAACCGCTGCAGTAGTTGACAAGAACAGAAACCCTGCCGTTGCGCAGAGGCTGCGGTTCGTATTGACTGCAAGCCAAACTGCCGATTGCCAGGGACGTTGCCGGTGTTACATGCACAGGACGGCCGATGAAGGCACATTAATTGCAATAGGGAGCGGCTGACCCTGTGACCTTCTAGATTTGGCTGAACCTACAGTATAGCTCCAGGAGATTCCATGCACTAAAGTCACGCTATGTTTCCACACGCCATAGCAACAAGATAAACACAGAATGGTCGGCGGTTGACTACGAGGACCAGCATCTCCCTGGTTTGTTTTGGTGGCGTATTTTTCAGCGTTCCATTTGTGATCTGAGTAACTAATACTTTATCCAATAAACAGCCAGTAGTCCAGAAATAATATTCTAGATTTGCACGCAAAAAATTTGATTAAAATATTTGGAACACAGGCTTGATCACAAGCTGTTGTGCCTTACGCTAAGCGCATCTAGTATGTTTATAATGCCAAGCAAAAACCAATGGCTAAAAATAACCTTTATAATGTATAAAGCAATGATCCAGAAAATTTCTTGGAGGTCTTATTCTAACAATAGCTCCCATCAAAAGTCACGAGTGCATTGGGGGAAAATTAACATTTTCCGATTCAAATTCTATGCAATCTTCTTCATCTTCTTGTTGGGTGTTGACTTAGCGAAAATATTTATTTTTCTACCATCTCTAAAGATCAGTCACAAAGAATTGGAGGAAATCGTAATCTAGAAAACATCGGGAAACTAGAGACAGTTACCCCCATAGTACAGATTTAACGAAAACATTAGCGCAACGATATGACAGAATACGACCTTTATGCGGTTAACACGCAAAGCTTGTTCATCAGTAAAGACATTTGAAAACAGTATACTCTATCACTAGTAGTCAAGAGTCACAATATATAAAATCCATTTCTTTAACAAACAGGCTTATGTTTAACCATAGGCAGCTGCGCTAGAGTCCATCTAGTAAGTTATCATGAATCTAAAGTATGCATAACCGACAAACATCTGAACGCAGGCAACAGTGCACGCTTGCTGGTACGTGTAGATGCGCCTGAGCGTTCCGGCTCCCTGCGTTGCGGCATAGAGCATCGTGTGTTGTCCATGGAATCTCCAGGCCATTGCTTCATCATCCATCTTCCTTCTGGCCATTTCCGCGAACTGGAATGTACCGGCGTTTTGAACTTCGAAAGATCTCCGCGCTTGCTGTTACCATGCCTTCCTTTTCGATTTTGCACCTTGTAATGTTCGATCTGCAGTCCGTGGATCGGTAGCGGTGTAGACCAGCTTATTGCGACTTTTGCTAGCTTGCACTAAATGAACCGCCATCAGCACGGCGAATCTTGAATCCTACTCTCTCTGCATGGCGTTTTGTTAGCCAGCAATAGGACTTCAGTCTGTGCCTTCCTCTCCCGCTTATCGACGCACGAATATCTCGAGGGCTTTCCTATCTCCGCTGAAGGTTAAGTTGTCTGGTAGTTGTACCTTCATCTTTCGGTGTTTAAGGCCTCTGCTGGCGACATCCGCAATGCTCGACGTGCGGCGTCTGCTCGATATTGGACAGAAGAAATGCGAACTAAATCGTGGCTTTCTCAATTTCGAAAACCTTGCGATGAGTTAGACAGCTCGATGTCTTATTAGTTGTCTCATGAATCGTCCAGCTTCCTCATTATGCCTGCTGGCCACAACGGTGTATACGTCGATGATGAAGATCCGACAACATCTTACGCAAACGATGAGAATTCTGCAAGCCATTAAAGAGAGTGTTCGTGTCGTTGCACTGTGTCCTGTATATCCTTGCCTGGCAATATAGCTAATCTAGTTTAGGAATTCTAGCGCTCTTGATGAGGTAGCTTGTCATCAGCCTACGTCTGGAAACCTATGTACATACCTCAATCTGGAGCACGTACTAGCAAGTATTCAACCCCCTCGCCGTTGGACTAATGGACGCATGCAAAATCCTACTGCCACTTCTTATCTCATGGTCCGCAAGATAGTGTTGTCATCTTGAGAGGTTCGGTCCTTACTGGCTTGTTTGCGCGTAGCAGATTGGCATGGCAAAAACTGCTTAATCTCGCAGATCTTACCACCAAACATCTTTACACCGGAAACCAACCTTCACGAGCCGTAAAGAGAGCTCTATTGTCTTGACGAGCACCTGATGTCCCCACGTGGGCCTAATTTCGATTGCTTGCTGACTTAACGAAACTGCAACACAATGCGCGTGTCGCTCACACCAAGCCAATTGAAAAGAGCTGCTAAACTCATCCTTCACTAGTCCAGAATTGCGAACGGAGTTCCTCATGCTGCCGTGCAGTGTCCGCATCGTTCAATGCACGGATTAGCTCGTCTGTAGCAAAGCCGGATCTCTCAAGCATGGGTTCTCCACGGTCTCTCAAGCAGTGAGTGCCTTGTGGGATTTGCGCAACCACTGTTTGACCGACACGTAATTTGATGTTATATGTGTCTTCGCCCGCGTGCTGTCGCTGCTGGTTGATCATCGGATGCCTACTCAATGTAGTCCAGCAGGATTTTCGTCGTCATTTTCACTGGATGTACTAGTAGTATACTTATACGATAACCACCGTATACCTCTCAGTCGTCAGTCGCTGGCAGATGCTTGCTTATGATTGGCAACCCTAACCCAATCAGTCCGCTTGTGGTCTGTTATAATATCGGAATTCAACAGTCGACCATACAGATAGATGATGAAAGTGTTCAGGCACCCGCATACTACTTGCTACTAATTTCTCGTTCTGTTTTGTGGAATATCGCTGTTCAGACTAGATAGTGCCGGGCTAGCGAAACTAACAGTACTTCCCGACTTGGCATAACATGAGCGGGCTACGCGCTACTGGACTTGCGTCTAACTAACCGAGATTTTTTAATTTTTTCTTCTGGAACGATTGGTTCGGATCAAAATACTGCCGCTGCTGTGCACAACGCCTCGGTCAGTTTATGCTTGAAGTCATGCAGTGTCTTTCTGAGTGCACACATGTTCGCTCTTCCATTGAGTCACTTTTATGTGCAAGTTGCACAAGAGTGCAGTTGACGTCACATTCAATGAATAATTTGGTATAAAACCCTGGAAACAGAATTTGGTGGGCCATCGCTATTAAGTAAAAGCGATCTGACTCAATTGCGCTCTGGGGTACACTAGCATTTACGAACCAGATATCTTCCTAGATCGGCAGCAGATCGCAGTCCGTCCGGTCACATGCTGAATAATTGTGTCCGGTAGAAAGTAACTTGTTTCTGTCCAAACCTGCATTGCCCTTATTCAGACTTTAAAGTTGGCTTGTTCAAGTCGCTCTATACGCGCTTTTCAGGTTTTTGGTCGGTGCATATTCTATGCGTTTGTCCAATACAGCAATGATGTCAATCTGAACATGTTTTTGGCTCGCGCTTTAAACCGGATAACACTCACTGATAGTGCATTCTGAAAGATCTCCATACGATCGCGTTGATGATGTCATAAGTATCGACTGCTCAGGTTTGGAATTCCAGTTGATGAGATTACGTCGACCTTAATCCAGCTCACACTAAAAACGATGCCAGCATCATCTTGATCAAGCTCGTGCGATTGTCGCATGTTTTTTTTTTACATTGTTTTTGTTTTTTTGTGTCTTTTTGTTTATCAGCTTCATATCGGGCTTCTCTCATGTCCAACACATATCCGAACGCTCATGTTCTTGGTTTGGTACCACCACAAATGGCTTGACCCAGGCGTTGGAATCTTATATACGTTGCGATTCTTTGATCGTTGGATCGTTGGATATATTGTGTTATTTTTCGTTTTCTAATCCGTTGCTGTTCTTTTTCTTTTAGTATTTAACGTTTCGCATTTCTTGAGGTGTTCCTTTATGTTCTTCTCTTTTCTTTCTTATCTATTTAGTCTTCCTTGCTCGGAATGAATATCGGTCGATGTGGTTGTTGCTTTGCTTGCCCACAATTCTCGTACGAATGTATAAGCTTCACGGCTGTATGTTTTCCTGCTTTGCCCATACCGCTTGAAGATTTCGGAAACTTCCGGCTATCGTTGCATCGTTAGTATTGCACACTCTGTCGCTACATTGTATAATCCTAGATCTTCAGCTGCTGCTGTAGCCTAAAGGGTTACCTGTGGTCTGGCATCTAACAAACATGAATATCATTGAGTCTCCACAACGCTCTTGTCATATATATCTTGGTATAAGTACTCCAATGTAGGCAAAGGGTTTTCGTTGAGGGCCATAAGGGTAAACCTTAGTCATCGGTGTTAAACAGTCATTGCACGTGGGAGGGCCGCCTTAATCCGGTGTGAAAGTTTTGGCTGTCTATGATGTTCACTGATGCCCCTGTGTGCAACATCATTCTACGACATTTGCCGCTAACAATACTTATAGCAGTCGCACGTTGGTAGGCTTGTCGCCGCGGTAGCGCTGTCTACGCGCGCAAACGGTACCTCATCGTCTCGAGAATTCGCGACTGATGTGCTTCCATCTCCGCTGTATGAAAGGGTTGTCCTACTGTGACGTGATAACCTGACGTTCTCTTCTCTGTCTGATCTACACACTGCAGCGAAGTGGTTAAGCTCCACATGATCTATCAAGACTGGCCCCCTGGCTGGACATGGCGTTACTTTGGTGGTGATACAGTCCACCACAATTAAGCGGCACAGTAGGCCTTCTCTACCCACAGCAGTCTGAGGGCTCTTGATCTGTGCAGTAGTGCTCCGTCGCTTTTCGTCTAAGCCTGCTGTGTTTTATGAAACGGTTATTTGAATGAAGAGTGTTGACGGTCCACCATGCGTTGTCACCTCCATACCACTTGGCCTGTGCTTCCCTGAAACAGCTCTAAGTGTAGCTAACCATAATACCTAGCAGTTTGGCGTCCAGTGTCAAATCGCGTTTCCCGTAGAGGCACGTCGTCCTTAGCGCGTGATGACTGACATGACTGGAAGCAATCTTGTTTTGATATTCCGCGATCAGGCTGTCTGCAAACTCACATCTTCATCACATTGAAACGCTTCATAAAATTAGCAAAGCACTGTCACGCAATGCACTTCACAATAGACAATCACATGAAGCCGTTTCCATTGCACGTGACATAAGAGCCATTTAATTCCTGACTTGGAATCAAATTACGATGTCGAATGCTGCGGCGCTTACACGAGGAGTTACTGTAGTTTCAAGTAATACGGGCTGGATAACCACTGTGAACAGCGACTGCACATATGATGTCCAAAATTAGCGTCATCAATTATTGTGCACAGAGTACGTCTATATTTACATCTAGGTGAAAAGCTTCTTACATATTGTATACACTTCTCCATACTTTAATAATATGTAGCTGAGTGGTCTTCATGTAAAGGCAATGTCTTGCGCAAATATGATGAAAGACAAATGACTGCCGACTGAGAGAAATGCGAGCTCTGATCAAAAGCCTTGATAATGCAAACAGTTAAGTCCCAATAGCTAAACATGGTGTAAGCACATCTCTACAAAGTTTCAGAGTAATCGGTTAAACATGTTCGATTATGTACAAGCTGTTAAAATTTCAACATATTCCTCATACATTTCATAAGTTGGGATAATCTAGTACTTAGTAATAATAATAGTATTCTCTATACATATATACAAACATTCTTATTGAGGTAAATTGACAGTTGCATGGCTAAGCAGAGCATCTTTGCATCAGCTATGCGAGAGAAGTCCATGCAAGCTTTCCATGCAGAACTTGTACTTAGGCACAAAAGCCTAACAGAGACAATTGGCTGTCCTCAAACCGCTTCATGGATCGCTCTTCGTGTTTTTCAGGCGATTTCAAAACAAAACGCAAAACAACGTCCCCAATCGAAGAAAACTGACATTACATTTTCTAAATCCGATCAGGAAATTGTGCAATACATTGCTGGCAGTGTTGTCCATAGCTTGCGCAAGCGAGCCTTCCGTTTGCAACCATGCACTACAAAAACCGACATATTAGAACTTAGTGATGCAATGTCATCTCAGGAACCTGTCTCCTCACATTAGCGTGCTCAGCAGGGGTGGCCTTCGTAGGCCTAGGGCAAACATTGGCTTGGCATTTACTGCGATGGAAGTGACATTTCGGCGGTTGTTTTCCTCGTCTGAAATGAGTCACGCAATGTCAGAGTTTATTTCAGAATGTTTGAAAACTGATCAAATCATGTGTGCCTACTACGAGTCTGTATACAGTGTTGACACTACAGAAGAAATTGAAGAGAAAGTGTTAGTAGACTGTGTGAAATTATACATCAAAATTCGTGTAAACAACAAATGTAAAAAACTCATTGATCAATATAACCAGCAGAAACGTGCCTCATACAAGCAAAAAGCTTTCCGCAAACAACTTCAGCGTAAAGCAGATGAGGGTGACAAGTAGATAAAACACAACACAACATTCACCTGCTAGTTGTTATGCTGCGTTTACACTATCGATTTTTGTCAGCAAATTGTACCGATTTCAAGTGCATTCCAACACAATCGGCTGAAATTTATATGTGTTGGAGTCGGAGTCGGGCCGAGTTGGAGACGTTCTATTTCTCCAACTCGGCGACTTGACTCAAACTCCGACTCCAACACAATCGAATTTCAGCCGATTGTGTTGGAATGCACTTGAAATCATTACGATTAGCTGACAAAAATCGATAGTGTAAACGCAGCATTAGTCGTTCATTTTCGTTTGCATTTCTTCAGAGGACTATTTGAGATAGCACTCAGTCGTTGTCTCTTCATGTGGCTGGTGACATTGCCTCTGGGGTGGAATGCATGTGCGAGAGACCGTTGCATGCGGATTTTATTCTCTTGGTATCTAGATAAATAAACGTCAAAATTAGAAAGTGTTATCATTGGAGTGAGCAGTTACATGGAAAAACACATAAGTGATCATTCATATTATCTAGATAGAGCGTTTTAGGACCGATAATATTTTCGCGTATTTGTCAGCTACCTGCGAAGGTGCATGGATAACATAAATGACGCTGGAGTTGAAACGCACAAAAATGGCGACAGTTTGTTCACCGAATTATCTTCAACTTTTAAAAACCACGTAAATCACAATTTTCAATTTATATGGGGCGTCTAGATAATAATTATAATATTGGATGCCATATTTTCGAAAAAGAGTCCAATATTTTGTCACAGCTCGTGCAATATTTCCATGTATCCCACTCAAGGCCATCTAATATTATCTAAATATTCTATAGTTTACCTAGAGTACTATCTATCTATTTATCTATCTATCTGTCTATCTATCTATATATCTATATATATATATATATATATATTTAGCTGTCTGTCATTCTGTCTATCTATCTATCTATCTATCTATTTATATCAACTTTTTTATTTATTTTCTGAGTATCTATCTGAGTAACAAGTGACACTTGACTATAGACATATAACACACTTATATAACGTTTTTTTAATCGCACGTTCCTTATGTGTTTTGATCTGTATAGGTCCACATTGATACGGATGGACGGGTGACACTTAAACTGTGTGATTTCGGGTTGGCAATGAAAGTAGAAGATACGGTATACGCCATGTGTGGAACGCCGACATACGTGGCACCGGAAATTCTAAGCGAAATCGGTAGGGAACACAGGAAACAGGATGTGTTTTTATTGTTGTTGTTCTTGTTCTTGTTGTCGTCGTCTTGTTGTTGTTATTTTTGTTGATGATGATGTTGTTAAGAACCAAACCTGGTTTAGTCTAGTTAGTAAAATGCGTAATAAAGATCTGGCAAAACATTCTGCATGCGTTATTCTCGTCCCCTGTTTGAGATCATAGGAGATCTCTAATTACCTCTGACCGAAAGTTGTTTTGTTAAGAAATACGTTGATCATAGTGACCATGTTGATAGCACTGTTGCCTAAAGTAACAATATAGGAAACTTTTTATGTATTTCATCCCATTTCGGTGAGGACGCAATACATAAAAAAGAAAAGAATATATAATAAATTAATAACATTATTCAGTAAGATGACGTAGAATATCAATTGAAATTCTAACCATAAAGGGAAATTTAATGTTAATTGCAGGGTACAGCATAGAAGTGGATATGTGGGCTTTAGGTGTCATCGCATACATACTGCTCTGCGGGTTTCCGCCTTTTCGCACCAAAGAGAAGGACCAGAGCAAACTTTTCGAAACTATTCAATCAGGAAATTTTCAGTTTGTACAACCGTACTGGGATGACATTTCTGAAGGTATATTTATGAAGCAAAATCCTGACGGCATCATAATAATTATATGTCTTTATTTCTGATAGAATTGATCGGTAAAAATGTCCCTTTTAACAGACGTACGTGTGTCTGTGCGTGCGTGTATGTATGTGGGCGTGGACCACTCCAGTAGATTGTGTGACTCCTTTCAACGATATTGCCTGAGCCGGGACGTCGCACTTCACTGAGCGCACAGATATCAATACATGCTTTCTCTAATTCTCTGCAGATGATAGCTGTTGCACGTTCTGGTCTGATTGAATTATCACTATCCATTCCAAGCGCCAATGGCGAGAGACTGTCTTCTGGGGGTTTTTACGTTGTGGATTGTAGGTTGGTCGTCGGTTACCCCGGACGCGGTCGCATTATACGGTCTTTGCCCAGTTGCCACCACTGCCGTACGTTGTGTCGCATCGGTTACTCCGAATGCTGTAACCATATCTTCTCTGAACTATACTGTCATTATTAAACTGCAATGCTACGCCTATGATGACGACGCTACATGGCGCAGGATAGCGTCCCTTGGCAAGAAGTCCTGTTGATCGACGGCACAGCTTAGCTGAGACGGCCGCAGAGAAATATTGTTGCTTGATTGCCAGAACCGCTGCCGAGTTGACAAGAACAGAACTGCCGGTTGCCAGAGCTGCCGTCGTATTGACTGCACAGAACTGCCGATTGCCGGGACTGTTGCCGTGTTTACATCACAGAACCGCCGATGAGCACTATTAATTGCAAATGGGACCTCCCTGTGACCTTCCTGATTTGGTTGAACCTACAGTATAGCTCCAGGAGATTCCATCACTAAGCACGCTATGTTTCAACACGCCATAGCAACAGATAAACACAGAATGTCGGCGGTTGGATACCAGCTCTGCCTGTTGTTTTGGTGGCTATTTTTCAGTTCCATTGTGATCTTGAGTAATTAAACTTTATCCATAACGCCAGTAGTCCAGAAATAATATTCAGTTTGCACCAAAAATTTATAAAATATTTGGGAACACAGGCTTGATCAAACTGTTGTGCCTACGCTAGCGCCATCTAGTATGTTATAATCCAAGCAAAACAATGCTAAAATAACCTTTATAATTGTAAAACAATGATCCAGAATTTCTTGGAGGTCTTATTCTAACATGCTTCCCATCAAGTGCACCGATGCAATTTGGGAAATTACATTTCGATTCAAATTCGTTTGCAATCTTCTTTCATTTCTTGTTGGTGTTGACTTAGGAAATATTTTTTTTCTAATTTAAGGATCAGTCACAAGAATTGGAGGAAATCTATCTAGAAACAGCGCCTGAGGTGCGATCAGTTTGCACGACGGATGAGGAAGATCATGAAGAGGAGCAACAGTTATCGTTGAGGGAAGCTCCGTCGCCAACCCCATCCACTGCATCTGGGTTATTGACCAACGAGACACCCAAGAGCGCCAAACGCAAACGTACAGGAATATTAACACCCAAAGGAAAACGCACTAACCCTGAAGTAAAAAAAGATGATGAGATTTTTGGACAATATCTTGCAATGCAATTATCAAAAATTAATGATGAAAAAACAAAAGAATCAGTGAAAATGCAACTCCAACAAGTTATATATGAGGGAAGATTTGGCCACAGACCTCAGCAATAGGTACCCCATATACAGATACGAAACAATTACGACGATATAACAGATACGACCTTTATGCGTTAACCAAACTTGTTCATCAGTTAAACATTTGAAAACAGTAATCTCTACACTAGTAGTAAGTCACAATATAAAATCCATTTCTTTAACAAACAGCTATGTTTTAACCTACAGCTCCTAGAGTCATCTGTAAGTTATCATGAATCTAAATATGCATAACAAACTCTGAAACGCGCAGGCGCTTGCTTGGTACGTGTAGAGCGTCTGACGTTCCCCCTCTGCGTTGTCGCATAGAGCATCGTGTGGTTCGTCCAGTGGTAACTCCACCATTGCTTCATCATCCATTTCTTCTCCATTCGCGACTGGATGTACGCGTTTGAACTTCGAAAGATCTCCCGCTTGGCTGTTACCATGCTTCCTTTTCGATTCTGCACCTTGTATGTTCGATTCTGCACCGTGGATCGTACGGTGTAGACAGCTTATTCGACCTTTGCTGCTTCACTATGACCGCATCACCAATTTGAATCCTACTCTCTCTTGCATGGCGTTTGTAGCCAGCATAGGACTTCATCTTGTCCTTCCTCCGCTTATCGACTGCACGAATATCTCGAGCTTTCCTATCTCCCTGAAGGTTAGTTTCTGGTAGTTGTACCTTCATCTTTCGGTTGTTGAGGGCCTCTGCTGGTGACATCCCAATGCTCGAGTGCGGCGTCGCTCGATATTGACGAAGAAATCAAACTAAATCGTGCTTCCAATTTCGACCTTCGATGTTAGACACTCGGATTGTCTTATTTAGTGTTCTCATGAATCGTTCAGCTTCTCCATTTGCCTGTGGCCACAACGGTGTAATACGTCGATGATGAAATCCCAACTCTTCTGCAAACGATGAGAATTCTGCACCATTAAAAGGTGGTTCGTTGTCGGTTTTCACTGTGTCTGGTATACCTTGCCTGGCTAATATGCTATCTAGTTTAGGAATTCTAGCCTTTGATGATGTACTTGTCATCGGCTCTACCTCTGGAAACCTACTATACTCATCTACCACTACTAGCAAGTATTCTCCCGTTGGAAATGGACCAGCAAAATCTACTGCCACTTCTTTCCATGGTCCGCAAGATAGTGTTGTCATCTTGAGAGGTTCTGGTCCTTCTGCGTTGTTGGCGGTAGCAGATTGGCATGGCAAAAACTGCTTAATTCGCTCTTCCACCAAACGATCTTTACCCGGAAACCAAACCTTCACGCGTAAAGAAGCTCTTGGTCTTGACGACACCTTGATGTCCCACGTGGGCCAATTCGATTGCTTGCTGACGTAACGAAACTGGCAACACAATGCGCGCGTTCCTCAGCACCAAGCCATTGAAGACTGCTAACTCATCCTTCACTGTCAGATATGGAACGAGTTCCTCATCTGCCCAGTGTCCATGTTCAATTGCACGGATTAGCCTCTGTAGCACCGGATCTCTCAAAGCATGTTCCTCCACGTCTCTCACAGTGAGTGCCTTGGGCACACTGTTTGTACACACGTAATTTATATAGTCTTCGGCCGCGTCTGTCGCTGCTGGTTGATCCGGATGCCTACTCATGTAGTCAGCAGGATTTTCGTCGTCTTTTCCTGGACGGTAGCTGAGAGTATACTTATACGTCACAGACTCCATCGTCTCTGGCGATGCTTGCTAGGATGGAATCAACCAATCGCGGCTTGTGCGTTGTTATAATATCAATTCGCTCCTACAGATAGAGATGAAGTGTTCGCACCCCTCTACTGCTACATTTCTCGCTTCTGGTTTGGTGGATATCGCTGTTCGACTAGATAGGGCTCGGACTAGCGAACTACGACTTTCCCGCTTTGCCTTAACATGGGGCTAAGCCTTGGTTGCGTCTCCTACCATTCTGAACGCTTGTTGGATAATTTCCTTGTGACGCTGGTGGTTTTGCTTGAAGTCAGAAGTGCTTTCTGGTGCACACATGTCTATCCATTGAGCCTTTTTGGTGCAAGTTACAGAGTGCAGACGTACATTCGAATATTTGGTATAACCTGCGATACATATTTGTGTCCTTAGTTACGTATCTGATTCATTGCGCTCTGGAGTCACTAGCATTTGCGTACAGATATCTTCTGAGGATCGGCGGCGATCCGTCACAACTGCTGCATGTGGTCGCTAGAAGTAACTTGTTTCTGTCCAAATGCAGTGTGTCTTATCAGCGTTTTAGTTGGCGTTCGTTCAAGTCGCTCTGATACCGCTTTAGGTTTGTGTCGTGCTAGTTTGTGTACTGTCATACACATGATGTGGATGTGAAATGTTTTTGCTCCTTTAAACGGATAACACTCCTGTAGTGCTTCTGAAAGATCTAGCATGCGTTGAGATGTATTAATGTATGACTCTCAGGTTGGTTCCAGTTTGATGTACGTCGAACGTGAATCGGACCTAAAACTGATGCAATTCAGGCTCTGTGATAGCTGTCGATTGTCGGCTAGGAATGTTTTGTGGTTTTTTACGCTTATTCCGTTTCCTAGATGTCACACTATCCAACCTTTTGGGTCTTTTTACGGTACCACCACAATGGCTGACCTGGCGTTGGATCTCCTAGAACGTTCGTTTTTCGTTGGATCGTTGGTATTTTTGGATCGTTTTTACCTTCTCGCATAACGATCATTTCTTTTGAGTTTGTACGTTCCCCTCTCAAGTTGGATTGCGTTTGGGAATGGAATACGTGATGTGGTTGTTGTTTGGTCCACATTCTCGTCGTGTATAAACTCACCTGTATGTTTTCGCTTTGCCCTACTTGAGATGTTTCGGGAAACTTTCGGCGTATCGTTTGCATCTTAGATGCCCTGCTGTGGCTCATGTCATAATGCCTCGATCTTAGTGCTCTGTAGCCTCAGGGGTTACTGTGGCTGCATCATACATGAATATTGTATCACACTTCTTGTTTTCACTTATCTTGGCTATAGTCTCATGGTAGGCAAAGGGTTTCTTGAGCCAGGTAAGGGTATTAGTTCTCGGTTGTTGAACAGCCGTGGCATGGGCCCTTTAACGGTTATGAGTGTTGGTGTCTATGCATTGTTGCCTGATGCCCATGTGTCACGTCGTTCTTAACGACTTTCCCGTACATCTTTACGGTGCAGCGTTGGTAGCTTGTCCGTGCTGTCTCGCCGAGCGTCGTATCATTCCGTCGAGGAATTACGACTGATGTGATTCCATCTTCCGCATGTAGATGCTTGTCCTCTGTGCGTGTAGCGGGTTGCTGTTCTCTTCTTGTCTTGTTACACATGCGCGAAGTGGTTAAGTTCACATATCTACGACGTGCCTGGCTGGACATGGTTACTTTGGAAGTGTGGGTCAGGTCCAATTCCGGCCGTAGCTTCTACCAAAGTCGTGAGGGTTCTTGATCTGAATTGCAGGTTAGCTTGCGTCGGTTTTGGTCTAGCTGCTGGTTTTATGAAACGGTTCTTGAATGAAGAGTGTTGACGGATCTACTCGTTGTTCACGTCATAATTGCTGTGCTTCTGACAGCTCTGTTGTTTACCTTCTAGCCGTTTGCCGTGTCAAATCCGTTTCGGTAGAGCACGATCGTTTAGCGTGATGATGGACTGAACTACAAGCTGGTGTTTGATTTCCGTCCTGTCTGAAAACTCAAATCTTCTCCATTGAACTCTTCTATAAATTAGAACAGTGTCCGCATCCTTACAATAGCCAATCACTAGCCGTTTCTGGCACGTGACATATGCGAATTTTCTGACTTGGGATCATTACGTATGTCGAATGCAGCGGCCTTACGAGGTCTACTGTGAGTTTACGTAATCGCTGTTCACACCCTGTGCAGCGAACTCAAATATTGTCAATTACGTCTCATTATTGTCAAGCAGTACGTCTATATTTCTAAGGTGAATGTCTACTATTTTACACTTTTCCATACTTTATATATTTAGTCTGAGTGTCTTCATGTACGCGCAATGTTTGGCTATTGATGGAAAAGACCCTGGATCCTGAGAAATGCTAGGCTTTGATAAAGCTTGATATGAAAACGGTTAGTCATAGCTAGTGGTGTAGCAATTCTACAAAGTTTCAGAGTATCGTTAACAGGTTCGTATGTACAAGCTGTTAAAATTTCAATATTCTGCATCATTCTAAGTTTGGATAATCTGTACTTAGTATAATATGTTTCTTATACTATTATACAAATTTTATGGAGGTAATTGACATTGCAGGCTAAGCAGAGTCTTTGCCATCAGCTTGGACTAAGAGAGTCCTGCAAGGTTTCATGGCAGACTGTATTAGGGCAAAAAAGACCTAGAGAGGCAATGGCTGTCCTACCGCAATTCATGATCCGTTCTTTCAGTGTGTCAGCGATTTCACAACGCAACAACGTCCCAATCGAAGAACTGATTAGCATTTCTAATCGATAGGAATTGTGCATAGCATTGTGGGCAGTGCTTGTCGCATAGGTTGCGGCAGCGGCCTTCGATTTGAACCATGCATACAAACCGAATATTGCTTAGTGACTGCAATGTCATTCAGGAACCTGTTCTCCTTAGCGTGCCTCAGCAGGGGTGGCCTTCGTTAGGCTCGCGGCAAAATGGATTGGGATTAACTGCCGATGGAGTGACTTTATCGGCGGTTGTTTTCGGGGTCTGAATGGTCACGAACTGTCAGTTTATTTCAGAAAATGTTTGAAAAGTATCAATCATGTGTGCTATACGGTCTGTATACCAGTGGTGACACTACAGAGAAATTTGAAGCAAAAAGTGTTGTGCTTGTGTGTACATTTACATCATTCGTTGTACACAAAATGTAAAAATCATTGATCAATATTACCAGCCAGCAGGAAACGTGCCTCTCAAGCATCAAGCTTTCCGCAAACACCTTAGCCGTAAGGCGTGAGGGTGACAGTAGATAAACAGACAAGACATTCACTGCTAAGTTGTTATGCTGCGTTTCACTAATCGATTTTTAAAGCATATCGTACCCGAGGTGGTCCATAGTTGCATTTCCACAACAATCGGGCTGAAATTTTATGTGTTGGGTCGGGGGGTCGGGCGAGTTGGAACGTTTAATTTGCTCATCGCGACTTGACTCCAACTCGACTGCCAGCACAATGATTTCAGACCGGTTATGTTTGGAAATGCAATTGAATCATTACGTTAGCTGACAATCGATTAGTGTAAACGCAGCATAGTCGTTCATTTCGTTTGCTTCTTCAGAGGAATATTTGAGATAGCACTCAGTCTGTTGTTTTTATGTGGTGGTTGACATTGCTCTGGGGGTGGAATGCATAGTGCGAGAGACCGTTGCATGCGGATTTCTTTCTCGTGGCTATCTAGATAATAACGTCTATAGCCAAGTGTTTATCTTGGAGTGAGCAGTTAATAGGCAAACAATAAGTGATCATTCTATTATCTAGATAGAGCGTTTGAAGCGGATTATTTTTCTGGTATCGTCCAGACTCCTGCCGAGGTGATGGATAATTACTGCGTGGAGTGACAGCAGCAAAATGGTCGACGTTTGTTACCGATTATTTCAAGCTTTTTAGAAACACGTAATCCATTTTCATATTTTATGGGGCGTCTAGATATATAATTTATATTTGCTGAATGCATTTTCGAAAAGGTCCCATTTTTGTCCAGGGGGGCTCGTGCATATTTCGATGTATCACACTCCGAAGGCCATATATATTTATTAATATTCTATTAGTTTACTAGCCGTCTGTATCAGAGTTGCGCCATGACGCACGCTCGAGAAAATCAGGTCACGTAGATGCTGGACGGATGTTGTTTTCCAAATTGATCCACACGTGCGCGATTAGTACGCGCTGTATGGATACGCTGTCATGGTCACCGTAGTAATTTTAGACTAATCGTGCTTCATAAACTTCAATTTACAGAGATAAGCTAAGATGTGGTCTATGTGTATCTGATTTTTGAACTGCAAAAAATGTTCAGTTCGGCGAGCGAGTGGAGGTGGGAACGCATTTTATCTTGTGACTGTACAGTTGTCTTTTCTTCAAAATGATAGGTGCTGTGTTTACACTAAAGAATTGTTCATTAGCTATATATGAGCAGCGCATGATTTGAGTTTCTTTTCTGATTAGTACATATAAAACATGTGTTATCTATTGATTCTCTGTGATTCTTGGTTTATTGACAGCGAGCGAGTGCTGATTTAATTAATTAGCAGTATTACGCGCCGGCTATCGCACAGGTTACTGTACGCCGCTTATGGCAGGTAAGAAGCGTGTACAATCTAATATTATATGGCGAGACACGATTTGAGTTCTTTTCTAGAAATCTAGATACACATAGACACATGTCTTAGCTATAATCTCTGTAAATTTTGAGTTTATTGAAGAACGATTAGTCTAATTAATTACTACGGGGCATTGTACAGCGTATCCATACAGCGCTGTACTTAAGCGGCAGCGGTGTGGATACATTTGGAAACAACATGGAGTCAAATCCTGAGTTGGCGCAACTCTCTGTATATAGGGACCCTAAGTTTACCAACCCAAGTGTCCAAAGATTAGGGTTATCGCATCTTCTCCCTAGACCTCTGTGGCGGCCAAAGTGCTCCTCTATAGGATCTTGCAGAAAACATTGGTGAAGACGAACTCGACACCATTGTTGAGTAGGTATCTTGTCGCTTCAATCACAGAATGTACTGCAAGCATAATGCTATGGAAATAAGTCAAAGGTTACGACAGCTGATTAGTCTTACTAATACTTTAATTCAGAACTATGAATACACTATGAAACTACATCAATGCCTGTACAGCATTACTGGCAGTACGTATAATGTGCAGTAATAACGTGCAGTAATGTTCTTAGTGCTACCTGTCATTCATAACCCTTCAGACGTTTGCTGTGATAAAAACATGGCATTTCTAGCAGCCTTCGTGTAGTTGCCAGGTCTGGTTGCAGCTGCATTTGCCCATTCATTGACGTAGCCGAGGAACTCGTGTTCAAGGAACTAAAATATAAAAATTTTGCAGTGCAGTGCAATAGATATACAATATAAAAGATTGGTATGAAGACTAAAGTCATACACAACTCTTACATGAAAGCGGGCATCATCAGCATTCCGGAAGGGCAGCAGATCAGGCTTCCTTTTTTGCTCGGCCTCATTGTGCGATCGTACGTTCAGACAGTCGAAAAATCTGTCTATAAGCGCAGCTGCTGGAATGGGTTATGGATGACAGGTAGCGCTAAGAACATTACTGCACGTTATTACTGCACATTATACGTACTGCAACTAATGCTGCACAAATCTGTCCATAAGCACAGTCCAGACCCTGCAACCCCTTATTTCTACGAATTGTATTTACTCAAACTAATCGACATCTTGAGTTAGGTAAATTTATGTATAAGTACAATACATGGACTCTCCCTGAATTGTTTTGCAACTACTTTAAGAGAACTTCTGATACACATCATTATCAAACTAGAGCAGCAACTAACCAATTTTTCTTTATCCCTAGAGTATCTACTAATATTGGTTTTAAATCCATCAAATCTGCAGGAGCAAAACTTTGGAATTCCCTTAATACAAGGCACACATGATTCAACAGTACACTTCTTCATGATTAACTACATGTACCTAGTCAATTTTGATTCTCATGTTGTTTATTCTAGATATTTTGCGTGTATGTGTGGTCTTGTACTTTAGTTTGATTGTTTTCTTTGTTTTTTTATACATTCAATCATTACATGAATTGTAATATAGGCCATTTAAGTTATTTTTGACTACCATGTAAATATTCTATTACTGTACATACTGCTTACTGTACTCTGATACGGATTACTCTTGCATGTAATTATTAATTGTCAAATCTAACGTATGTAAAGGTGTTATATATGCTTAAAATTCATTATTTTCCTATCTTATGTGACTGCTTTATATATATTCTTGATAAGTATATTTCTTTATATGCTATATTTCTTTTCTCACCTATGTATGTTCAGTTTGAAAAACCGTTCTGTTTTTTTGTTGTTATTTATTTTGATTAGTTTTTCATACATTTAATCATGTCATTGCCATAAATTGTAATATATGTCGCTTAAGTTATTCTTTATTAGCATGTAAATATTCGATTACTGTACTATACTGATGACTTCATATATTTCATTTTTATGTGTCCATATAATTTGTAATTTATATGTGTCCATATTTTGTACATAACTTAATGTCTGCTGCTTGTTCTATTTCCAACCATGTTTAATTTTGCTTTTGTTTCACTGTTAGCATACAAACATTTTGTCCAAATATTTCTCATCATACATCGTATTCTTATGACAGACGCCTTTACACTTAATTAATTTTTCTAAGGGTTGGCTGACTAGATGACCGTATGGTCTTTTCGCCATCCCTTCACTGCACGTTATGTATATTTTGTAAAAAAATCCTTGTATCTGATCATATTGGAAGTGACAAAATAAACTTATTTTATCTTATCTTATCTTATCATCAGCAGGACGAATTTGGCTGTTTCCTGCGCCTCTTCTCCTGAATTTGACTGCAGCAGGCGTCCTACAGAGTAGCTAAGCACCTAAATGCAATTCATTTCAATTTAGACCATTCAAAATCATCAATGTACTATAATACACCTGTCTATTGTTAGCAAATGTATTTAAATTATAAACTTAACATATCTTGATTCAAGTATGAATGTTTGTTTCAACCCTATTACAACTTACTTGTGCTGCCAAATTCACTCTCATCTTAGCGTGTGGGGTCAGGTAAACGTGATCGCATGTCAGCTTGGTCTTCCGAAGCAGGGAATCTGTGTCCGATTTGTACAGCGCCACGATATGACTCCATAGCAAATGTTTCCCGTTGTTCTACAATAACATGAAAATGTATTAAATGATGAATGTATATTTATTGTTTTGAGTAAAAAATAATTTAAGTGATTTTTGTTAACTTACCTAGAAGTGTTTTGTTTTCGTTCCCCATCCTGAACTTGCCAGATTGTTTCGCACTGTCTTAATCAGATGTGGGGCGTCTGAGAAAAAATAGATCGATCGGTTCGGTGCAAAGAGGTTAGTTGTCTTGTGACAAGGCTTTCCTCGGTTGTGGATTCTGTACAGTTTTTGATTGTGGGATGCCTTGTCGCTAGTGGAAGCTATTACCTGCAACACATTTAAGCATATTTGATATATTTTGGTGTATATACTTAGATAACCCATTTACAAGAAGAAGTGGCAAGGCTTGTTCTGTCATAAATAGTGAAATGAGAGAACTGGTAATGCATTCACTCTACTATTATCTTAAAATTCAGTCACATGATTATATCTCTATTGCGCATTATAGATCGTAATTGCAAAGATCTAATTTACAGGTCACCAACACAAGCAATGCACGATTTTGACAGTCATAATAAATATTATAAAAAAAAATGCAGACCTTTAATTGGCACTTTGTTTCCAGGTATCCTATGGCTTGCCAGAGCAGTGGATACAGTTCGTCAGCTGTGCATGTTTTTGTTGGGAAGAATCCCATGCTCATTTTGATGTTACTATTGACTCCAACTACATAGAACACGAGGGCATGAGTGGCCAGGCTTTCTCTGTCATATGATGATGGGCTCCAGTTTTCGGGTCGGATAAACCCTACTATATTTCCACTATGTGTATCGAACACTAAGTCCGATTTTATGGTCATTTCGTCGTGTAGCAATACGACAAAGCGTTGATGCTCTTCAAGATGTTTTGAAGCCTCATGTAGTTCATCAAGGACCTCAGGCATGAAGCCACTCTCCGGGTGTACAACGTTCGTATAGTTGCAGAGTGTTGAATCGCCCAGCAGTTTTAATATGCCGGTGTGGCGAATCGCGTCATATGCAAGTTTACTTTGAGAATGAATCATTACAGCGAGCCTAATCATCATTGGGTGCCAGCGCATTCCACGATCTCGCCTTTTAAAGGCTTTTACCTGTTCTTCCCAGAATAGTTTAAGTAATGGATCCTCCACTTCTTTCTTGTTAACAACGTCTATTAAGTCCTTGTGAACGCTGCTTGTCACTTCTACAGATTCCTCATCTAGCCTTGCTCTAAATTTCTTGATCTGTACATGTAAATCGTTTGTTTTTTTATGCGCTATTCTGACAGCGGTGGCAACTTGTTTCCTGTTCATTTGATGCAAAGGCGACTTAATGCTTGGGACAGAGCTGTCCTGGCTTCTGTCACGCTTTCGTTTTATAAGCGTAGACATTTTTCTACACTCGTGACAAGGTCCTGAGCATTCATGCAACAGAGAACAAGATGTCGAGCGGATAGTAGATTCATGTTGCATGGGTGATGTGTTTATGATATGTCGAAAATACGTATTTCCGATGGTTGGAAGCTCAGCATAATCTTGAAGTTCAGGGTCACTTATCCCAGGACACCGATAGAGGTTTTTCAGCTTGTTTAGATAGGGAACAAGACCAATCTTTTAAACCGATGCCTGGAGGCGTGGAGCAGGTATACCTAGCACTTCCACCTCGGTGGATAGATCACTGTGTATGTTGACACACAGCTGGATGTGAAGTGAAGATAAACGTGACAACATCATTTGGTTTTTCCTCAACCATCCAAGCTAGCTTAACTGCACAGGCTGCCTTCCTTACTTCAGCCAAGGAATAGTAAGCCACTTGCTCCACAGTAGGTGGGGGTGATCTCAGTGTCTAAAAATAAAGCAAACAATTAAAGCACAAAATTCGTAGCATATAAAAACTGGTCAATTATTATAATCACATTGTCATACTCGTCGCATTTTATTTGATAAAGGTTTAGTAAATTATGTGCTACATTTTTAATCATTGCATTAAAATATGTGCATGCACTATTTGTATATCAACCTATCCTACGTACAGGTGCCTTCCGAGCAACTGGCTTTGCTGTCTCAACAGTTCGCTGTGGCATATATTTCGTAGGTATGCTTCCTACGTTTAAACTCCTTCTCCCTGTGGGACCTGAAAAATTGTTAAATAATTATTGGCTAGTGTATGCACGTTTGTACATAAAGCATAAGTGGCATACGATATGTCTGGTGTGACCTAGTCCGCAAATGCAGACGTTATAACTCCGCTTTGCTAATCTGAGGGTGCGGGTTTATCAGGGCCCATTACTGGGGTCTGCATCGGCTCGGACTAGGTGTGACCCAACCAAACAATTTTTTAAATTTAAATATCACACGAATAACATATTTTAGTTATAAAATTAATTAGTAGGCTAGAGTGCATTTAGTTTTCCCACTTTCCCGATATTTAATTATTACAACAAGATGGACACTAGATAGTGCTCGGCTAGCGAAACTAACGACTTTCCCGCCTTGGCATAACATGGCGGCTACGCCTACTGGACTTGCGTCTACTACCACTTCTGAACGCTTGGTTGGATCAAAATACTCCTCTGTGCACACGCTGGTCAGTTTATGCTTGAGGTCATCAAGTGCTTTCTGGTGCACACATGTCTTCTCCCATTGAGCACTTTTATGTGCAAGTTCACAGAGTGCAGACGTCACATCAGAATAATTTGGTATAAACCTGGATACATATTGTGCCATCCTTAGTAGCGATCTGACTTCACTTGCGCTCTGGGGTACACTAGCATTTACGATACCAGATATCTTCCTAGGATCGGCAGCGATCCCGTCACTGCTGAAAATGTGTCCGTAGAAAGTAACTTGTTTCTGTCCAAACCTGCATTTGTCCTTATTCAGCTTTAAGTTGGCTTGTTCAAGTCGCTCTAGTACCGCTTTCAGGTTTTTGTCGTGCTATTCTTGGGTTTGTCCATACACAATGATGTCATCTGACATGTTTTTGCATCCCTTTAAACCGGATAACACTCCTGATAGTGCATTCTGAAAGATCTCCAACATGCGTTGAGAATGTCATAATGTATCGACTCTCAGGTTGGAATTCCAGTTGATGATACGTCGACCTTAAATCCAGCACACTAAAAACTGATGCACCATTCAAGTCTGTGATCAGCTCGTCGATTGTCGGCATGACATGTTTTGTGCGTTTTACGGCTTCATTCGCTTTCCTCATGTCCACACATATCCGAACCTCATTGTTCTTCTTTGGTACCACCACAAATGGGCTGACCCATGGCGTTGGATCTTATAACGTTCGATTCTTATCGTTGGATCGTTGGATATATTTGGATCGTTTTCTACCCTTCTCGATAACGTCCATTTCTTTGAGTTTGTCCAGTTCCCTCTCGACAGCTTTCCTTGCGTGGAATGGAATACGTCGATGTGGTTGTTGCTTTGGCTCCACATTCTCGTCGATGTATAACTTCACCTGTATGTTTTCCGCTTTGCCCATACCCTTGAAGATGTTCGGAAACTTTCCGGCTATCGTTTGCATCTTAGATGTCACACTCTGTGCTACATGTATAATGCCTAGATCTTCAGCTGCTCTGTAGCCTAAAGGGTTACCTGTGCTGCCATCTACAACATGAATATTAGTCTCCACAACCTTCTTGTCATACTATATCTTGGTTATAAGTACTCCAATGGTAGGCAAAGGGTTTCTTGAGCCATAAGGGTAAACCTTAGTCATCGGTTGTTGAAACAGCAGTGGCACGTGGGAGGGCCCCTTTAACCGGTTGAAAGTTTTGCTGTCTATGATGTTCACTGATGCCCCTGTGTCAACAGTCATTCTTACGACTTTCCCTACAATCTTTACGTCGCACGTTGGTAGCTTGTCCCCGTGCTGTCTCGCGCCAAACGTGTACTCATCGTCCGAGGAATCCGACTGATGTGCTTCCATCTCCGCTGTAGAATGCTTGTCCTCTGTGACGTGATACGCTGACTGTTCTCTTCTCTGTCTTGATCTACACACTGCAGCGAAG
>NW_014578167.1:60901-67943 GCF_000485595.1 Priapulus caudatus
GAGAGAGAGAGAGCGAGAGAGAGCTGTGCGTGTGTGTGTGTGTGTGTGTGTGTGTGAGAGAGCGCGAGAGAGAGAGAGAAAGAGAGAGCGAGCGCGTGCGTGCGTGTGTGTGTGTGTGTATGCGTGAGTGTGTGTGTGAGAGAAAGAGAGAGAGAACGAAAGCTAGAGGTGTGTGTGTGTGTCAGAGAGAGAGAGAGAGAGAGAGAGAGAGAGAGAGAGAGAGAGAGAGAGAGTGAGAGCGAGAGAGCGGGAGAGAGTGAACTAGAGGTGTGAGAGAGAGAGAGAGAGATAGATCGAGAGAGGACGGATGAAAGGATAGACGGCAGCAGAGCGTCCCGTTGCGCAATCATGCGTGTACGCGAGTCGCGCGATCACTGTGAGTGGATGTCCGGATGCGTAGCCTGGAGGCTAGGTGACCGGTTCCGGACGCGTAGCCACTGCGTATTTGTTTTCAACTTGGCAATATTGGTTTAGGAATAGGAGTGTAGGACCGTGGGATTCCCGAAAACTATTACGTTGGGGCCCTAAATAAATTAGCATTGATAGAAGACGGTCACCGACAGAGGCCGGCCCGAGTTTGCCGGCCAGTTGCCATTAAGGGAGGACCTTAATGACAGGTGATCGCGACACAGCCGGGGTACAACGACCTTCGACAATAACCGCCACAACGTGGCGAGGTCGAGAGAGACGGTTAAAAGGAGAGGGTTTTCGGGTAGAGGGGAGAGACGCCGACGTATAGCTGACGGGTATGTGTGCATCGTTCTGATCTGTGTTTACAGTAAAGCTATAAGTGTTGTTACCGTTTACATTACTCGTTACTTCGACTATCTACGGTCTACAGTCTACGAACGTATATATTCCACGCTACAGGAGTACAAGTGGTGGGGAGGCATAGGCTGCATCGCATGGTCCCCTTAAATTAATAAGGCTTAATTAAGTTATGCCCCTGGCTATCAGTGCCTAACATTAGATCTAGACTCTACTTCTGTGGAAGAAAATACTGGTATAGACTCTAAGTCAGTAGACTCTACTCCCCTCTAGATGTTTAACTAGAAAATTACTTTTCATGAAATAATCAACCATTTTAATTTTACTATGATTTAGATCTGTAGACATTAGATTTCAAATTAAGTTTCGGGCGGCCCTGAAGATATTGTCAATCTTTCTTGCCAAATGATTTTATTCTCAAAATCGGTCGTGGGACTGATTTATTCTACAAGAGCAATCGGTCACATTTATTTGAACAAAATTATGGACAAAATTTGTTTAAGCTGCAGTCCAGCAGCGTTATTATTGAATATAGAGTCTAGACCAAAGTCCAGAGTTCGATTTCAAGACCGAAATGCACATGGACCTAGAGGTGTGCAGAAACACAAGAAACAACATTCTTAAAAGGGTCACCGATTTGCTAAGTATATTAGTCTACTCTTCAAATCCCATGAGTGTTTCCTTCTCTTTCAGAAAATTCTTCCTGATGGATACGATTACCATCTATGCCATTGTGAGGATACTTCACAAAGTGAGGGTGAAGTTGGTTTCGAAGCCGCTATACGACTTGGTATACGCACGGATGTTGAATTTGAAACGTGGCGCCAGAGGTTTCAAGAAATCTCACGTACAACATGGCGTGTAAAGCGTACCATTCCCACGGATGGACTGAAAATTCTGTTTAAGGTATTGCATCTAAAGTTTGTAGGCTGTCTATCGGCATTCATAGTTCGAGGGAGAAGTGATGGGCTGAAAAAAAGTGGTAACTTAAAGTATGCATTTCAGATAAATTGTCTAAATTTACATTCTACATAATTAAAAAACCTGTGCATCGCTTAGGAAAGTTGACATATACCTTAATTGGCATGAGGTATTAAAATCAGAGAGATACAGTGTTAAAAAAGTAGAGTATACCTGTGGATTGGTAACATAATCAGCAGTTAGCAGTTGGGGTTATAAGGTTTGTGTGTATAAGTATAACACTAAAATGAAGATGATTTTTATTATTTTTGTTGGCCTTCAACAAATTCAATCCGTCGTGTTGGATCGACATTCTTAATAGTTTTAATTAATATTCTTAATAGTTTTTCATCTATGCCATCTAATAGTATTGTAGTATAGTGTATGCTGGTGGTCCACCATGGCCACATATATAGTATTGTGTATGAAGGGGTCTAAGGCCTCCTATAGTAGTGTGTGGTAAGCCTTGGTTGTAAGCTATACTGTCTCCAACAAAGAAAAGTAGGCTACATCACTTGCACAGTGTATTATTGCGCCAGTGGGGCCATAGGCCCCCGTGGCTTAATGCCACACTTGGATGTGGGTATCTGTCGCCTGCATACGCAGCGGGGACCTTACATGCAGGTCTTCCTCCTATTTCTAAAATGATGTCTACTGATGGAATGTTATCATATAAATCTTTGTTGGGATATCTCCTTTTCATTTAATATGTGCCGTCTGAGGCAAACATTATAATATAGCTTGCTGAGGGAGAGAGGGGATGGGAGACTGAGGAAAGGCGGCAGGGAAGATAGCTGGGGGCGGCAGAAGAAGAAGAAGGCTGAGCAAGGGACAGGGGAGGCAAGGGGAAGGACGCGAGGGCATAAAGTAGGTGTTTTGTACTCTATATGTTAGGGCGCTCTCCAGATTATAAACAAAGGGCTACTGATAAAAGTTTGTGCGTGCGTCCGTCCGTGCGTGCGTGCATGCGTGCGTCCGTTCGTCAACTATATCGAAAACGGAAAGAGACTTAAAGTTTATCAAATAGACAGATAAGAGAAATTTGCGAGTTTGAACACGGGAAGATATTATGTTTCTGTGAATTTGAATATGCGATAGAGAATATAGGGGAGACCGGGGCTAGTTGTATACAGGGGCAAGTTAATACAGTGCCTTTAATTTTCGCATAGAATAATAGTTGGCTCCCTGCTTTACAGAGCATGCATGCTGCTATGTAGCGCAGGTCCTGTGAAAGTAGTAAGACATTATGAAAAACAGATGGAAAGCTAGGTGAAAAAAATAGATTTTGCACCCCTTGAGTAAGTATTCCGGTATTCACGAATATTTTTTTATACTTTTTAGAAACCAAATTTCAACAAAGCTGATTAGATGGCTTGAAAGTAATGTCATTATACTTGCTTTCTGTATAAACATTGTTTTTTCAGGAATTCGATTAAATGACATAATTCATAGTTAATGGTCCGGACCCCCCCCCCTTTAATTTCAAAGTGCCCTAAAAATTAATTATCTTACTATAAATTGGAGATTTTCTGTGTGTGTGTATGTGTTTCCGGCTATACGTTTCCGCACCGCTCAACGGATCCTCTCCAAACTTGGTACGAACATTCTACAGATCATGACACGTTGCATGGGCTATTTTTTTTTCAGTTACATTTTTTTCACATTCCACGTTCAAAAACATTATAATAGTGGGAAATTTTTGCATGAAACGTCACAACAACACGAAAACACGCCGCCACCTATCGGATCTTATATGTGTTAATATTATTTTTTTAAATATTTTTTTATTATTATTTTTTAGTTTTGACCACCTAACGGGCATGGACGGGTATGGCTAGTACTATAAAAAGATGTTTTAAAATAGGATGAAATACTACCCCTACCCCAAAAATGGCACCATTGTGTCTGACG
Source organism: Priapulus caudatus (assembly GCF_000485595.1). NCBI lineage: Eukaryota > Metazoa > Priapulida > Priapulimorpha > Priapulimorphida > Priapulidae > Priapulus > Priapulus caudatus. The sequence goes on from NW_014578167.1 coordinate 64,541, forward strand.
TCTTTTATTATTTCACATCAACATTGTTTAATTGTTTCAACCCAGAAATCAGTTCAAGGTCATCATCATCTTCATCCAGGTTGATTCCAGGCCTATCAATATTAGTGCAGTATATTCCCATACATATTTTACATATTATCGTATGTTGGAACAGAAGAGTCCTGCTTTCCGACACCCACAAGACATGGAACATCCGTATTTACATCTACAACTAATGAAGTTCAACAGTGATTGTGGAGCAACTGGATCACGAGAGGTGATTGGACGAAGACAACCATATCTGTTCTTCCATCCCCATTTTGATGGCACTGTAAACGCTACGTGCTCACGTACAAGCTCAGCCAAGACCACCTTGAGCTGCTTTTTAATGCCATCAGAAGAGCAGGTACGTCAGGTTGTCTTTTTAAATAATCTGGTTCCTTTCCTTTGAAGTTCAAGCCAATTCTCCCAGATGGCTATCAGCTTTATAAGTAACTTGTACGATGATATATAGATTACACGGGCACATTCAGAAACTTAGTTTATTCACCTAATCGCACGCGGACCAATCCCATCGAAGACAATGTTTCATGGCTAATCGTCCAGTTATCACGCAAATGCGCAATCTCGCGAGAAGAAAAATGCATTGCCAATATTTGTTATTGTATTCTTCCTTGTTCTGAGCAGATATAATACCCCAGCTACGACTACAGGAAAATGATAAAGCTTTAGTGAGATGGATCTAAATCTAATATATAATGCTATATTGATTATAGATTACTGATATTATTAGTCTGCAGTTAATTTATTGTGTCAACATTTTGTGGTTTGAGTGATCTATATTAACATGAAAACGTGTAATTACAGGCAATTCTGGCTACTGCGCAGTGTTAACGATATCACCATTGAACATCTGAAGGTTGTCCTGTTTGTGGCGACAACAACACAGATGGCACGCTGCCTGAAGGAGTATACCATCTGCCGTTAATGTTATAGTCGTATCCATGCTATAGTGTCCGTCTCAACTAACATTTGTTCCGACGCACCCCACACCTCTTGCAACCCTTTCCCTGTACTGCTTTTCTGCACTTTAACCTACCAAATCTTTCTATGCAGTGTTCAGCACCCTGGTGAGCTTACTACTTGCCTGGTGTGACTACATTAGATCGAGTTCTGTAGTCTTGCTATTCGTGTATATATGCTGCCGACTCGCCCCACACCTCTTGCAACCCTTTCCCTGTACTGCTTTTCTGCACTTTAACCTACCAAATCTTTCTATGCAGTGTTCAGCACCCTAGTGAGCTTACTACTTGCCTGGTGTGACTACATTAGATCGAGTTCTGTAGTCTTGCTATTCGTGTATATATGCTGCCGACTTTAGAGATACTAGAGATTCTTTTCTCAAGTTAAATCCTAATATATTCATTTGATATTGTCTGTCTGAGCCTTTATGCCCCGGGTGGGGGGTCACTATATATGCCGGTATTACATCATGTGCGTTCTCACTAAAAATAATAGGCCCCTTAGTGCGAACTGCACATTGGAAAACCCTACCCCCTATTGCAGGCACAATTGAAGAATACCACCCCCTATTGCATACACAATGAAAATATCCCACCCCCTATTGCATACACAATGAAAGAGTCATACCCGGACCCCTACCCCCTATTGCGTTGTCTTGCAGACAAGTGGAGGGCAAAGAGTGGAGGGAATGGAGGGGGCCCGTGAGGGGGGCCTACTGCGGGCGCGGTGCTTGACTTGAACAATCCCGAGGGCTTATTGCGGGATTAGCTTTGTAAAGGGGGGCCTATTTGCTCCTGCGCGGGCCCGCTTTAGAAGAGACATTTAGAGGAGGAGATAGAAGACGACGCAGAAGGTAGTGGAGGAGGAGGAGTAGGAGGGGAGAGGAGGAGGTAGAGGAGGTCGAGGAGGTGCAGGTGGTGGTTGAGGGAGGAGGAAGAGGAGGAGGGGAGAATGTGATGGAGGAGGAGTAGAGGAGGAAGTGGAGGCGCCCTCCTCTACCTCCTTCCTCCTCCCTACTCCACCTCCTCTCTTCATCTCCTCCTGCTCCACCACTTTCTCCCCCCCCTCCTCCACCACCTGGCCTTCCGCTACCTCTTTCCTTCTCCCCTCCTCTCCCTCCTTATCCCCCTCCTCTCCCTCCTCCTCCTCCTCTCCTCTTCCTCCTCCCCGTCTCCTCCTCTCCTCCTCCTCCTCTACCTTCTCCCCCTCCTCCTCCACCACCTTCTCTCCCCCTCCTCCACCTCCTCTCCTCCTCCTCCTCCTCTTTCTCCTCCTCCACCTCCTCTCTTCCTCTCCGCCTCCTCCACCATCTTCTCCCCTCCTCCTCCACTACCTGGCCATCCGCTACCTCCTCCCTTCTCTACCTCCTCCTCCTCCCCTCCTCCCCCTCCTTCTCCACCACCTTCTCCCCACGTTCTCCCCTCCTCCTCCTCCTTCTCCTCTTCCTCCTCCTCTTCATCCTCCTCTCCTCCGCCTCATCCACCTTCTCCTCCCTCCTCCTCCTTTACCTTCTCCCCTCCTCCTCCACCACCTGGCCCTCCGCTACCTTCTCCCTTCTCTACCTCCTCCTCCTCCACTTTCTCCCCTCCTCCCTCTTCTTCTCTACCACCTTCTCTCCACGTTCTCCCCCTCCTCCTCCTCCATCACCTTTTCTCCTCCTCCTCTTCTCCTCCTCCTCTGCCTTCTCCCCCTCCTCCTCCACCACCTTCTCCCCACCTTCTCCCCCTCCTCCTCCTCCACCACCTTCTTCCCTCCTCCTCGACCTCCTCCCTGTATCCCTGTTCAACAATGAATAATAAACACCAAGTGAGTAAATGTCCGAGGGGTGATTGTCCAGGGGGTAAATGTCCGGGATTAGTCGGCGTAGGGGATAGGATTTAAATGATAGTCGGCGTAGGGGATAGGATTTAAAATGATGTCCGTGCGTAGGAGAAGTTAAGGATTTCAAGTGATGCAGTCGGTACGGTAGGGGATATGGATTTAAAATGATAGTCGGTAGTAGGGATACAAGCATTTAAAATGATAAAGTTCCCCCGGCGTAGAGGGATAGGATTTTCAATGAATAGTCGGCGATAGGGAAGTAGGATCTTAAAATGATAGTCCGGCGTAGGGGATAGGATTTAAATGATAGTCGGCGTAGGGGATAGGATTTAAAAAAGTGATTAGTGAAGATAACGTGAATAATATTGTGTTTAGAAACGGAGTGTTGCAGACGAATACATATTTCATATGGTATCAGGACAAATACCCCCCGGACAATTCCCCCGACAATTACCCCCCGGACATTTTACGCCTTCATGCCATCAATGGCGCAGCCGCGGGGCGGACGAGTGCCCGGCACCCCGGACATTACGCCCCCCCGGATTCATATTTACCCCCGGACAACTTACGCCCCCTGGAC
>NW_014578167.1:67968-90479 GCF_000485595.1 Priapulus caudatus
TTGGGCGAATGTCATGGGTTGTGATTTGACATCCTTGATAGCATATATATAGAGATAGTAGATATATATATATATATTATATTCGATAGATAGTTGTAGATTAGATAGTTTAGATAGATAGATAGTAGATAGTGAGATTGCATTTTTAGTGCGTTGGACCACTCTTTGGTTGCTCCACCCTGTGATTATGTTAGCGTTAGCGACGCGAGTACATTATTACTACGCGGCGATAGATTTGTGACGCACCGTATGCGTGGTCTTCTGCATTGGTGTCTGTTGCTCGAGGAGAGGTCTCATCCTCATTGTGAGTTTGATCTGGACGTGTCTGTCCAGGTTCGGATTGTCGCACATTTCCAAGTTTTTCTAAAGGGGCACGTTTCCCAGAGCGCCTGGTGGTTTCCACCCACAACGAAACCATGAAGTGCTTCTCACCATTTTAGTTGAAGTGGCAGTTGGGATTATTTTCACGACACCTAGAACACAGAAACCATTCGTGCTATAATCTTATCAACTATAATATCCTGATCGTTAGTGTCCTCTTTAAACCATTCATAATTGTAACTTGGCGCATCGCCCCGCTCGCCAAAGTTTGAGTGAATTTAATGTGGGTAACTAAACAAAACTGATCCGCCGCTCTATTTTCCGTACTGTAAATAATTACATATTATATATATATCAGTATATATGGGGAATTGTAGTGTACGTGTTGTTGTCGCTAAAGGGTAATTAGTTTTACATGAATTAATACTAATAGTTTAGTGTTGAACGTGCATAAACGGGCGGGGTCACTATATATTGCCCGCGGTCAGTTACCCATGTGCGTTCCAATTTTTTGGGTGTTTAGGGGGGGTGGTTTTTTTTCAACTCTAAGCGGCCGCGCGGAGCAAAAGTAGGCCCGTTTCAAGCTATCCCGCAATAAGCCCTCGGGATTGTTCAAGTCAAGCCCGGCTCCCAGTGAGGCCCTCACGGGCCCTCCATTCCTCCTCTTTGCCTCACTTGTCTGCAACAAGCGCAATAGGGGGTAGGGGTCGCGGTTTGGACTGCTACTTCGATTGTGTATGCAGTGCGCCGCGGAGTAGGGTGGGGATTTTTCTTTGTGTATGCAATAGGGGGTGGTATTCTTCATTGTGCCTGCAATTAGGGGGGGTAGGCGTTTTCAATGTGCAGTTCGCACTAGAGGGGCTATTATTGTTTAGGTGAGAACGCACATGGTGTAATACCGGATATATAGTTGGACCCCCACCCGGGGCATAAAGGCTCAGAAGACAATATCACATGATTATTGGATTTAACTGGGAGAAAAGAATCTCTAGTTATCTCTAAAGTTCGGCAGCATTCTATACACGAATAGAAGGGACTACAGACTCGATCTATGTCAGTCCAGGCAAGTAGTAAGCTCACTGGGTGCTGAACACTGCCATAGCACATTTGGTAGAGTTAAGTGCATGAAAGCAGTACAGGCGAAAGGGTGGCAAGAGGTGTGGGCGGTCGGCAGCTATATACACGTAATAAGCCAGCTACAGAACTCGATCTAATGTAAGTCACACCAGGCAGTGTAAGATCACAGGGTGCTGACACCTGCATAGAAAGATTGGTAGCGTTAAGTGTTCGAAAAGCGGGTACAGGGAGGGCGTTGAAGAGGGTGTGGGGTGCGTCGGAACAAATGTTAGGTTGAGACGGACACACTTAGAGTGGATACGGCCTATACCATACCGGCAGATGGTATAGCTCCTTCAGGAGACGTCGCCATCTGTGTGTTTCTGCCAACGGACAACCTTCAGCATGTTCAATGGTGATATCTTAACCACTGGCGCTGTGCCGAATTGCCTGTAATTACACGTTTTCATGTTATATGATCACTCAAACCACAAAGATGTTGGACACAATAACATTACTGCCAGACTAATAATTCAGTAATCTATAATCATATAGATTTTATTTATATTGATTTTAGTCCATCTCACTAAGCTTTATCATTTTCCTGTTAGTCGTGGTAGCTGTAGGTATTATATATTGCTCGAAAAGAGAATACAATAACAAAATATGCAATGCATTTTTCTTTCGCGGGGAGTTGCGATTTGCGTGATAACTGGACGATTAGCATGAACATTGTCTTCGATGGGATTGGTCGCCGTGTGATTAGGTGAATAACTAAGTTTTCTGAATGTGCCCGTGTAATCTATATATATCGTCAAGTTATTTTAAAGCTGTGAGCCATCTGGAGATTGTGCTTGAAACTTCAGAGAAAGGAACCAGATTATTTAAAGACAACCTGACGTTGCTCATTCTGATTGGCCATTAATAAGCAGTCAGAGTTTGGTCTTGGCTGAGTCTTGTACGTGTGAGCACCCGTAGCGTGGCGCCAATGGAGGCTTCTGGCCTACTACTCCTCGGTCTGGGATTGGTGATGTCCTGAACCCTAAACGCAACATCTGCAGAGTTTCACCCTCAGCCAAAGCCTACTTCCCTGAACCATATTATAGTTACCAGGGTACGTTCCGGGCCAGTACCAGGGGAAGACATAGACCCTATGATCGCTTAGTATGGTGTTATTGATAATCGTCACATGATTCTTACGGGTATTTATTCTGTTATATTCTGACATTCTACAAATTAACTCATTTATATCTAAATCAAAACTTATTTTTTCGTCGATTAGTTTTCTAATTTTATTCATTTTTGCTATGATAACCAGTCATCATTTTAAAGTGTAATTGGCTAACAAACAATGTGATGGTACTATTTACAATGTACCTTTATTTAGTATCTGAATTTCCCAACTAAACACAAGTCACAACCGTATAGGCTTAGTTGAAAATTTACTAATCCTATTACAATATGCGCATAGCGACAGTGCTAACTGACGTGTACTGTAGCCGGGTTATTGCTTTGATAAACTCCACTGGCACCAAATCAGTGCGCCCTCCCTGCCACCGCTTCGCGCTCAAGCATCTTCTAGGATACTACTACAGATCTAAAATCTATGATAGCTAGGCTTTGCTATACCGGTAGTCAGTAATAAGGTACAGCTGTGTAACGTTTAATGATTCGCTAGTATTAACATGTTATTCATAGATATAGTCGACGTGCGAACGATGGACGAAGTAGGGTGGTGGTGGGGCGGAGAGTGGCGGTGCTCCTAAATAGAAAAGCAGTGTGGCGCGAGGATGTGCGGTGCAAGTGTGCATCGTAATCACAAAGATGTCTCACCCTTTCGTGTCAGTGATACCATCACTCCATTGGAGTTGCTGGCAATCCTACGGCTAAATCAGAGTATATTCAGGCAGGCAGAGAATTTTCGTTCAGCTGTGAGTTAACACATCTGCCTTGCAGTGTTGTCCCGGCTCCTCCAATATATCTTGATGACTCCCTTAGAATTTGAGTGTCGCATCTCTCACCCATGCCCCCGCATTGTCTCTGTATAACTGGCGCTGTCCAATTGGTTTTCGTCTACCACGCAAGCCTATTTCACCGTGCGTGGCCTATTTACAGTGTGTATAACAGGGTGTACTCACGGTGCTAATACAGACTGCTTTAGAAAATAATTTGATTTAAGGAAGCGTACAACGTGTTCAAAACATTTGCCTTTGAATTCTGTGAAATGTTAAGCCTCACGATCTCACATAGCAATAGCAGTTCTAGTCGCTTTGTTAACAGTCAAACTCCTTGTTTAATCTTCTTGAGGGTCAAAAGGTTATCCGACACTTTTATTCTTCGCATGCTTCGCGGAAAGTACATTTTATGGTCTTTCGAATAAAGCCATAATAGAGTAGGGGTCACCGCTGAAACAAAAAGTTTTTCAATTGCTTCTTTCATACATGTCCTAAAAATCTCCAAAATCGTGCCCTGGTTGCCCCATTGACCTTTGACCTGTGACCTCCATTTCCGGACCCACATGATGGCTTCTTCTTACCATGATGCTGTACACTGACTATAACGCCTACGGTCAGCCGGCGGACGGACGCAACGCCTCATGCGATTCTACAAGCTGCAGCTGACTATGTCATGATGCAGCTAAAAATGTATAATTTTGAAATATTGATATGTGGCAATCCATTGAGATATGGTGAGGGTGCACAGGAGATGTGGGTGGCAGAGGTGATTGGAACCCCGTGTGTGACACCATTTACTGCCCAGTTTGTATTACTTTGTAACTGGTGTGTGATTTTCTAGACACCTGTTTTGTGTAACAGGGCTTGGAACTCGTTTCGTCAGCTCGCTGTGTGGGATGCAGGAGTTTTCTCGCTGCAGGTCAGAGGAATGCACGGGCAGAGACGAACCTCGCTGTTACCTGGCTTTCGCGAATAGGCCGATGCTCAGGACGTCAGCTGCTCTTCTTCGATCAGAGCGGCGCTGAGCCTATGCACATGCCGCTTCCTCCCCTTTCCCATGTGAGGTTCTGCGTCGAGCAGTCGCGTTGGCTGGCGCCCGATCGCTCGCTTTGATCCTTTAGAGGTGCTTTACAGCGCTATTTTGTGGGCTGGCAACACCCTTCCTCTGCAATGCTTCACGCCCAGCATATCTTGCAAGGGCTGCATAGCTGGACACAGGGCAGCACTCCGCGCCCGGCCCCCGCGATTGTGGCGTCTCCTTGTGTGTCTTCCTCACTTGTCTCAATAATGGTCCACCATGATTCTCATGGCAGGTCTGAGACTTACTCCAGGATGGTTGGCCTTCCACCCATTGCAGCGGCCTAATCTTTCCCGCCGACAGTACCTCATGGAACTGACTTTGCATGAGGCACCATCCATGAAAATCATATAAAATAACAAGTTTAATAAAATTGTGATTCCAGTGATTAACACATCATATTTTCTATTTTTATCATGTTCAGTGCAGTGCGAAATTTTTCTCGAAGAAGTTTTCTGGCGTTTCTTGCCCTTTGCTACACACATGGTTGTTTGTCCGGGCCATAAGTGCAGAGGATGAGAAGTGCCGCCCCCCACATGTATCGTTCTTTGCATAACGTCTTGTGGCAACAATAATAACATGGCAAAACATGTAGTAATCAGCATGCCAACAGAGGCGTCGCACAATCATGCGAACTAAAGCCAGCCAAATCGTTAAGGCTCGCGCGCTCTCTCTCACAAACTCCGCACCCCATCGTGCTACTGGCAGCCCTGTTGGTGATTGATCTGTTGTCTTGTCACTCTTTGGTACTTCTTAGGGGCTTCAATGTTGGATTCTCTGCCTTCTGCCAGCCTTCATTCTATCCTCGCCTTTGGTGATGGATGATGATCGATGCCCCGATCATCCTCGCTGCTCTCTCCCTAGTGCATGCGCAAACACATGCTTCTTCATAGGGACCGTGCGTGGTCGCAAGTATTTTCTTATGGAACTTCCCATTCTATGGAAAGGCTATGTACAGTTGTGTACTAGTTTATCGTCCAATCTCCCTTTACTTGAATCAACTTGACGTTATGCTCTCTGACCAAATTTTGTTTACCTGTTAGGCACTATCCTTGTAGGAGCAGTTAGCTAGTCCTTAGTCTTTGGTCATCTCACTAGGCACCCCAATTGCTGCTCGGCCGATGACTCGCAATGAAAAGGCTCGTTGGACCACGTGCTTGCTGGTGTTTTACCATGAGCCCTCTGTTTGCAGACCTGGCATAGAGCAGTATCCAAATTGATACGGGTCGCACATCGTTATGGTGGATGCCGCATCCTGCCTGTTGACTTGCTCACTTTCGTAAGTAATTATGTCTTCCTGATAGTCACTATATATAACAGACTGATGCGCCGGTTCGAGTTACAGTGCTATCTTAACGTTACTGCTGTTTCTCAGTTCCTGGGCTAGGGATGACTCTGTGGTTGTGGCCCAGTGGTGCGATTCTTAGTAACCCTTGTTAGTCCGAAATGTGTTCTGATCACTAGCGCCCGAGAAGCATTCGGAAGGCAACAGTCGGGATGATATCGAAACCTTTCTCTCAATGGAATGTTCATATGCGGTGCGCTTATTTGAACAGTGCTCCCCGTGCCACGATCCCCGCATATGGCTCGCTGTACGACTTTATCGCCTTGTTCTTCATGCAATTAATACGTCGGTATGCTGAACCGGCCATCCCGGCCACTCATAGCGTCAGCGAGTGAGCGACATTCTGATTTGCCAAGCAGGCCAGATAGCGGTAAGGCACTCATCCAGTTTACGGCCCATCCTGCCCCCCCACCATGGTCGCAAGCCTACAGGGCTAAAGAGACTGGCCCTTTAAACTAACTTAACACAGAAGCAAACTCACAGTCTATCACAACCATGCACTGGCAGTGGCATTACGTTACATGGTAACACACTGACTGTACAGATGCCATGAATTATTACGATTTAAGGAGCTAAACTTGCTATCAACCCAATTTAGCTTTTGAAATTTCACATGCTGACTTGTATAGCCTATACATCAGGCCAATGTATAGACTTTACTAGGCAAGCCGGCAGTCATTCTTCTTAACAGTAACGCAATCCATGTTTTATACCCCTCTCTGTGTATGGTCAAAGGTATAATCGCACTTACTCTTTGCATGTCAGAACGAAAGTACATTTCATGGAGCCTGTTCAATAGCAGCCAATAACAATGCTAGGTCACCGCTGACAGCAATGTCAAGTTTTTCAATCGCCGTCAGTCAGACCATGTCGGTCAGAAATGTCTAAATCTGCCCTTGTGCCCCATTGACTTTTTGACTCTGTGACCTCAAATTCAAGGCACAAGTGATGGTTTTTCCTTTTCAGTATTGCCCATGATGCTAATATACCGACCGATGACGAGCCTATAGGTCGAGGCGTTTTTAGTTTTGCCTGCCGCCAATTCTGCTTTCCTCCCTATACCTTTAGTTAAGGAGGGGAATGTTCCCCCTTCTTTTAACCTCTTGACCTTTGACCTTTGACCCAGCTTCGATATCCGCAACTCGTTTTCGATACCCCCCCCCGCACGTCCGATATCGCTGACCTAGCGTCGAGAGTGGTTAAGATTTAGTGACCAACTGGACAACGAACGGACGCACGCATGCACGCACGCCGGACAGGACGGCCCGCAACAAACTTTTATCAGATGCTTTGTTTCTTAATCTGGAAAGGCCTAACATATAGAGTTACAAACCACCTACTTTATGGCCCTCGCGTACCTTCCCCTTGCCTCCCGCTGTGTCCCATTCGCTCAGCCTTCTTCTTCTTCTGCCTCGCCCCCAGCTATCTTTCCCTGCCGCCTTTCCTCAGTCTTCACATCCCCTACTCTTCTCAGCCAGTATATCCCGCTGATTAATGTTTGCCTTGCAGACGGCCATATTAAATGCATTTCAATAGGCATCGATATCCCACAAAGATTTATATGATAACTCTCCGATCAGTAACATCATTTAGAAATAGAGGGAGAACCTTGGCATGTAAGGTCCCCGCTGCGTTATGCAGGGCACCAGATACCCACATACCAACGCCTCGGCCTTCGCGCCAGTTTAAGCCCCGTGGCTGATGGTCCGTCCACCTTGACGCTCAAAATACACTGCTGCAAGTGATGGGAGCTGACTTTTTCTTTTGTTGAGACAGCTATGATTACATCAGCCAAGGCTTTAGCACACACTACTATAGGAGGCCTCTTCACGTAAGACCCCTTTCCTATCACCATACTGATAATATGGTGCGCCTATGGTCAGTGGACCGCAGCATCACCTTATGATACAAACTATTAGTGGAATAGATAGACAAAACTATTAAGAAGGATTAATTAAAATCATTAGAGAATGTCGATCCACACCGTACGGATTGAATGATTGTTGTAAGCGCCAACAAAAATAATAAAAATCATCTTCATTTTAGTGTTCTATACTTATTACACACAACCTTATAAACCCCAACTGCCTAATGCTGATTATGTTACCAATCAAGGTTAATCGACTTTTTAAACACTGTTATCTCTTCTGGATTTAATACCTATGTCCAATTAGGTATATGTCTAACTTTCCTGAAGCGGAATGACAGGTTTTTTAATTATGTAGAATATGTAAATTTAGACATTTCTCTTGAAATGCATTACTTTAAAGTTACCACTTTTTTCAGCCCATCACTTTCTCCATCGAACGATGAAATGCGATAGACAGCCTACCAACTTTAAGGCAATACCTTAACAGCAATTTTTGAGTCCATCGTCGGCAATGGTCGTTTACACGCCATGTTGTACACAGAGATTTCTTGAACCTCTGGCGCCCGTTTCAAATTCACATCGGTGCGTTAGTTACCAAGTCATTATAGGGCTTCGAACAATTAACCTCACTTGTGAAGTATCCTCAAATGGAATAGATGGTAATCGTATGTCCTCATGGAGAATTTTTTTCTGAAGGAGGAAACACTCATGGCATTTGAAGAGGTAGTAGACTGAACTTATTAGTGCAAATCTCGGTGACCCCTGTTTCAGAATGTTGGTTCTGTAGTATGTGTTCTGCGCACCTTCTAGGATCCATGTGCATTCTCGGGTTCTTGAATCGAGACTTGGACTCTTCGGTCTAGCTCTATATTCGAATATAACGCTGGCTGGCTGCACAGCTACTAAACAAACTTTTGTCCATATTTGTGTTTAAATAAATGTGACGGTATTGATCGTAGAATCAATCATAGTCCCACGACCCCTGCCGATTGTATGAGAAGTAAGAGTGCGCGGTTTGGCAGAATGAATTGACATATCTATCAGGGCCGCCCGATTAATTTGAATTATATTTTACAGATCTAAATTAATATAGTAAAAAAATTATAATGCGTTTGATTATTTCATGGAAAGTAATTGTCGTTAGCTTAAACATCTAGGGGGGGAGTGAAGGGAGTCGGACGCTGGACTTGGGTCCTTTACCAGTGTATTTTCTTGCAAGTGGCAGAGTCGCGTGAGATCTATGTTAGGGCATGGGGTGCCGAGGGACATAACTCAATTAGCCTTTCAGTTATTTAAGAGGGGGACCATGCGATAGCCAGCCTGATGCCTCCCACCGATTGTTGTACTCCTGTTACGTCGTCTTTGAGTAAGAACTTAAGTATGTATTATGAATTCGGGTTCGCTAGATTGTTGATAATTAGAGCTCTCCCGTTTGGTATAGATTCGTAACAAGTACTTATGGCTTTATCTGTGTGAGGCCAATGCATGACCACTGTGTTCGCAATCTCATATGTAACCGTACAGACAGCTTATAGTTTACTGTATATATATCTATCATAGGATGTCAAATCCAATGAACCCATGACATTCAGCACCAAAATTATCCCATACTGTCCATCTTTGACATTTCTAGATTGCTCCGTATTAATTTGCATCGATAACAGACAAACAAACACACATTCACAAATATGTATTAAATGACACGTGTATTACTACTTAGATAGTTAACATGCTACGCATGCTCATTCATGCATAACAATGTATGTACTTGTAACGAAAGTATACAAGCACGCATGCAGTTGCTTTTATCAACACCTTTTGTCATATCCTTTCTGCAGGTGCAAAGAATCTTGTAACGAATCTGCTGAATGTTGACACCGAAGAGAGATACAGAGCTGAAGATGTCATTCAGCATTACTGGGTCCGTGCTTTGACAGAATAACTAACATAGCGGAATGAATACCATAGCGAAATGAATAAAATTACGGAATGAATGCCATGACGAAATGAATAACATAACGGAATGAATACCATGACGGAATAAATAAAATAATGGAATGAATACGACAACGGAGTAAATAACATGATGGAATGAATACCATGATGAAATAAATAACATGTCGGAATGAATACCATAACGAGAGAACTAGCATGACGGAATGAATACGATGACGGAATATATAAGATGACACACATATTAGCACGAGGGAATGAATAACATGACGGAATAAATAACATAATGGAATAAATAACATAACGGAATAATTACCATGGCACACTTATTACCATAACTTAATGAATACCACGATGTGGTGAATAACTTGAATACTATGCTGAAAGGAATTCAATGGCAGAATGATTGAGATGACGGAGTGACTATCATGAGGGAATGAATATCATAACTGAATGAATACCAAGACGGAATGAAGTGCGTCGATTTGGCAAGTAGATAATGTCGAACAAAAAAGAAACTCCGACAATTAATATGTATATATATATATATATATATATATATTCGCGTGCGCACTCTAATTTTTACAGACGGGTATGGTTTTGTTCGCCATGGTAAATGGAGCATTTTTTAAATATTTTCATGTTATAACTTCTACTATACATTTATCGTTTATAATTATTTATCATTACCATATCATTATAAATATTGTTATTATTATTAGCATAACCTAATCACATGGTTTAATCACATTGTTTAAATGAAAAACATGAATGCAGCACCCATACATGAAACTAATATTGACACATTTTTTCCTGTTTCCCGCGGAGTTATGATCACGTAAATTTTTCTCGCAACCGTACTCAATATCATATAGAAATCGAGAAATCGATCACTAATATTTAAATTGTTAAAATAAAAGGCACGGGATCTTGTTGAAATTCCTACTGCGCCATGTGTAGGCGGTTGGTAAAGCTTATCGCAGTTTTGCACGCCTTGCCTAGAGATCTCATTCCGAAATTTAAAATAGAATATTGTACCGGCGGTATATGTTTGTCATAGTACCTATAGAATTAATAATTATTAACTTTGTAAAGGCAGAACCTTTGGCATACCACTAATGCATTTATTCTTACCAGATTTTATTAGTTTTATAGCCGTAAAAATATGACTCCACTTGCGTACCTAGAATTAATCAATGGTCAGAAATTTTTTTCATGCTTGTATTTAATTTCCCGTTAGGCACATTGCTATAAGACCTTCCTGGCTGTGTTCTAATACCTAGAAAGAGAGCAATTCATCGCATTTGTGTGACCCATATGCACATGCATCCACATGCATTACAAGCATTACGTGTACATAACGGGAATATGCAGTTTGAAAACTACCAATCATTATTATATAAACCAAAAGTATAACAAGCACACTTATTCACATTGGGTTCCATAACTGCTAATAATTCAGTCAACGTTGTGACTTGATTTAGACAGGATAGCCGAATTCTTTGTTATCTCATTGTAGACATGTATGAATGTATTAATTAGATTTCCTGTGTACCTACACGTTGTTTACCAAAATACAGCTAGAGAGCTAATCGAAATTGATCTATCCATCTGAGCGAAATAACTACGCCTCTTGTATATTGTTGCCTGGTCGGTCAAACAAGACGAGCTCACACGTGTTTTTCAAGCGTGCGTGCTACACTGTTAATTTTGCGACATTTCATACAGACATGCCCATTTCATGTATTGTGCTGCATGCGACAGATACGGCGATATCCGGCTTCTAAGACGTACGTTGTCACCTCATCTTGAGATTTTCCTTGCAACACGTGTTATCGTTTTTGCAATATTTGTCCTAGTTACACAGCTGCGCTGGCGATAAAAATAATGATCGCCCACGTGCGGTGCGGGAAATTTGTCCTGATATCGAAAGCAACTATTATTAGTAACGATTAAGAATTTAGGCGTTTAGAAAAGTAGGTATACTGATGAGTATTATACACCTACACGCCATTGGGAGTCGAGAATAGTAATAGGACACGGCGCGTGCAATCCTTATCTACACACACACACACGCACACACACACACACACACACACATGCACACACACACACACACACACACACACACACACACACACACACACACACACACACACACACACACACACACACAACACACGCACACACAACACACACACACACACACACGCACACACCAACACCACACATCACACACACACACACACTAAAGCACACACACACACACACACACACACACACACACATGCCACACACACACACACACACACACACACACACACACACACACACACACTACACACACACACATAATATGTGTGTGTGTGTGTATAGATATATAGATATATATATAATATCAGTGGCTATTATCAATATTACTGGTTATTTTGATGTTGGCTGTGATATCGAGGCCTTAGGTATGCGGGTTACTATTGTGGGTGTGGGTGTATGTGTGTGTGTGCGTATGTGTGTGTGTGTGTGTGTGTGTTTGTGTGTGGTTTGTGTGTGTGTGTGTGGGGGGGGTGTGTGTGTGGGTGTGTGTGGTTGTGTGTGTGTGTGGTGTGTTGTGTGTGTGCGTGCGCTGGCGCGCGTGCGTGCGTGCGTGCGTGCGTCGGTGTGTGTGGTGTGTTGTGTGTGGGTGTGTGTGTGTGTGTGTGGTGTGTGATCTGTTGTGTGTGTGTGTGTGTACAGCATGTACGTATATTGTATAAGGTAGGACTATTTGCACTGATGCGCGGTCAGGAGAGCGTTATGTCAAATTATCCAGTTTGATATCATGCACGTACTCGTTGGTAATTAATGTTTTACGCCAGGTTTATATGCTCGCGCGCGTGCTGACGGATCAGTTTATTTGAATCACATAATAGCGTGCGGAACACAGTCTCCACTGTCTGTTATTGAGTAGATTATCATTAGTGCAGAAACGAAATGGCCGCAACTTCAACATGCGGCTATTGGTTTATTACGCTTAAATGGTTTCTACGAAGTGCTATACACGCATCGGCAAAGCTTATTATGGTGATAAACGTATAAGGTATGATTCTTCAGTTATGTCAGATAGAAATATTTATGTCTATACTTATAATGTTATTAGTCTGTTCAAAATATATACGAGATATATACAAACGCATGGATAGCTTTTTTTCGCGCGCGCTAAGCGATTAATCCCAATGGGGGGTGTCTATATTCAATCCGACGGGAGATTACGGTACGGCATAATTTGCTAATATATTGACTAATTTAATTTTAGAAAATTTAATCATCTGTAAATTTTTCCACTTCGCGCGCATATATTTGCTATATTGACTAATGCGTGCGTCAATAAATTCAATATTCAGAGAGAGTATGAATTCAAGCCGTACGAGAGTCATTGCATATATATTCTAGATATCTATAGACACATGTCTTAGCTATACTCTCTGTGAATATGAGTTTATTGACGCACGATTAGTCAATATATTTAGCAAATATATGCGTACCGTCATCTCCCGTACCGGCTTGAATATAAACACTCCCAATCATATTGGGCAATGCGGCGTCACCGATAGGCGGCAGCACTTAGTTGCACAGTATACTTTACGGTATCTTCTGTTTATGGTGTTTTACGCCGGACTCAGTTATAGAAACTTGGGCCGTTTTAGTCATAACTTGAAGTAGTAAATAAAAATAATTGTATATACCACTAAAGTATATATGTATCTACTCCATGTATCGCCCATTATATTAGTAATACTTCCATGCAAATTCATTTCAAATGCTCATCCATAACACGCTATCTTATCGCACGTACATCATTGCACATGTTCGCACGAAGGTTGTGTTTCTACATCATAATTCCTCGTAAATATTAGTCTTAAAGTCAAAGAACTATATCGAAAACGGAAAGAGACTTAAAGTTTATCAAATAGACAGATAAGAGAAATTTGCGAGTTTGAACACGGGAAGAATATTATGTTTCTGTGAATTGAATATGCGATTAGAAATATAGGGGAGACCGCGGCGCTAGTTGTATACAGGGGCAAGTTAATACAGTGCCTTTAATTTTCGCATAGAATAATAGTTGGCTCCCTGTTTTACAGAGCAGCATGCTGCTATGTAGCGCAGTCCTCGTGAAGTAGTAAGACATTATGAAAAACAGATGGAAAGCTAGGTGAGAAAAATAGATTTGCACCCCTTGAGTAAGTATTCCGGGTATTCACGAATATTTTTTTATACTTTTTAAAAACCAATTTCAACAAAGCTGATTAGATGGCTTTGAAAGTAATGTCATTATACTTGCTTTCTGTATAAACATTGTTTTTTCAGGAATTCAATTAAATGACATAATTCATAGTTACATGGGGTCGACCCCCCCCCCTTTAATTTCAAAGTGCCCTAAAAATTAATTATCTTACTATAAATTGGAGATTTTCTGTTGTGTGTTATGTGTTTCCGGCTATACGTTTCCGCACCGCTCAACGGATCCTCTCCAAACTTGGTACGAACATTCTACAGATCATGACACGTTGCATGGGCTATTTTTTTTTCAGTTACATTTTTTCACATTCACGTTCAAAAACATTATAATAGTGGGAAATTTTTGCATGAAACGTACAACAAACACGAAAACACGCCGCCACCTATCGGATCTATATGTGTTAATATTATTTTTTTAAATATTTTTTTATTATTATTTTTTAGTTTTGACCACCTAACGGGCATGGACGCGGTATGGCAAGTACTATAAAAAGATGTTTTAAAATAGGATGAAATACTACCCCCTACCCCAAAATAGCCACCATTGTGTCTGACGTCTTTATTATTTCACATCAACATTGTTTAATTGTTTCAACCAGAAATCAGTTCAAGGTCATCATCATCTTCATCCAGGTTGATTCCAGGCCTATCAATATAGTGGCAGTATATTCCCATACATATTTTACATTATTATCGTATGTTGGAACAGAGAGTCCTGCTTTCGACACCCACAAGACATGGAACATCCGTATTTACATCTACAACTAATGAAGTTCAACAGTGATTGTGGAGCAACTGGATCACGAGAGGTGATTGGACGAAGACAACCATATCTGTTCTTCCATCCCCATTTTGATGGCACTGTCCATGGTAAAATCTTATCTACATGCTTCACTTCACTGGCATCCTCGCGCCACGATTCCCAGCTATGCTAATGTATGGCCAAATTAAATGGCGCTGCGACGTTGGTCGCCGTTGACTGACTTCACTTCGTTCGCCCAGCATCGCGCCACTGTGTGTGTTGTGTGTGTGGTGTGTGTGTGTGTGGTGTGCTGTTGTGTGTGTGTGTGTGTACTGCTGTTGTGTGTGTGTTGTGTGTGCTGTGTGTGTGTCTGTGATGTGTATTGTGTGTGCGTGTGTGTGTGTGTGTGTGTGTGGTGTGTGTGTGTTGTGTGTGTGTATATGTGTGTGTGTGTGTGTGTGTGTGGCTGTGCTGTGTGTGTGTGACTGTGTGTGGGCCGACTTTTCATGATAGGGGCGAGACATCGCCACTCTATGGACTTGGATTTCAACTTTCATTAATGTTACGTCAGCGGGGTAATTCGCTTTATATCATTTGAAGTGATAGGTTCTTAACTTTTATGGCAAAAGTGTAGCGTCAAAATAATTTTCTCGCATGTATACTTCTGCGGACTATTAATGACTACGAACCATTTACACCATACAATACGAAAGATTCATGTGCGCGCATTCCTACTCGCGTTATATGATGCTGCGACCGCTTTCTATTCCAGTGTATATATTTTACTAAAATTAATCTTTACACTCTTAAAACACTTTGCGATTAGAGTTTGCCTTCTAGCAGCAGCTGCACAAGTTAACCAACTCTGGCTGCATTGACATCGCAAATCCTGAATCCTTCTTCAACAACAGGTTGAGCAGACGACCGTACACTGTTATTGCCCCATATGTCGAGTTCTAGGAATCCTGTCCCAATGCCAGTTTTCGTTTTTTCTAACATTCCAGACCGGATCTCTGTTGCCTTCCTCTCTAGATAATTTGTAATCAGACCATTTCTTTACTCCAAAATTCCCATGTCAATGATCCAAACGTTACGCCCCCGGCTCCTTCTCTAGCAGTCCGAACCACAAAAAGATAGTTTGTTCATCACGATTATTGCGTTAATAGTTGATTGAACCTGAAGCACTTGAAATAAACTGGGGTATATATTATAATATATATATAATATATATATATATATATATATTAGATATATATATTAGATATATATATATATATATTAGATAAATATATATATATATATTAGATATATATATTACCAAGAGCGTATTAAGAATTCTTAATACACTCTTGATATTACATATATTGTATTATGTAACATACATTGAGTAAACTCATGGGCTCATCGGCTTCGCTTTCTTTATATTTCGGTACTGGCATAATCGCGTCAATAACTCTAACGCATGCGAATGAGCAGCAAATTGTGCCCGCGTGGCGAATAGCAAGCGAAACGTGCTCCTTGTTTCGCACCGCCGCGTGCGAATAGCAGCAAATGTGTCCTTATTCCACGCGGTACGAATATCCTTTCCGGATCTGATCACTGCACACTGGGTGGCCACCTTTGTCACATTTCCCGAGTGCAAAAATGCGCAGAATAGAAACAGAGAGCTGTGTCCGTTGTCGTTCCTCCGTAATCAAACGTAAACTAAGTTCTCGCTAATAGTAAATATCTCGTTGGCATAGTAAAATCTGATCTACATGCTATTACTTTGCTCGCAGCATTCGCTGCCACAATTCCCAGGCTATGCAATATGTTGGGCAAATGGCGCTTAGCAAACGTCCGGTACGCCGTTTGGACTGCACAGATAATCAATTTCTCTCGGTTGTTCTTATTAATACGTTTAAATTTGGAAGCCGCGGGCACGGCTGACGAGACAGTGTAGCCATAGCTAAATCCTGCCATCTACATGCTTCACTTACCGCGTGCGCAGCATCGCGGCCACGATTTCCAGCTATTGCTAATGTATTCCGACTTAGCGCGGATTAAGGTCATCATTTTGTCGATCGTTTTATACAAATGTATGTTAAGTGGGCGTAGTACACTGTATTATGCTGTGTGTGTGTGCGCATATGTGTGTGGTGTGTGCGCATATGTGTGTGTGTGCGTAATCGTGTGTGTTGTGTGTGTGTGTGATGTGCTGTGTGTGTGTGTGATGTGTGTGTGTGCAGTGTGTGTTGTGTGTGTGTGTGTGTGCGCGCGTTATGCCAAATATCTCCTAAGAAGAAGAATGATTTTTGCTAAATTATGAATTTAAAATGAAGCAAGGGTTATCGCCAGTCAAGATGGTCATAATAAATATTCCATCAGTAGACTTCACTTTATGAAATAGAAGGCAGACCCTTGGCATGTAATGCGCTCCGCGCTGCGTATACGCAGTCAGTACCTAAGCTGGCTAGTTACTGTTTGGGCGCGATGCGCAATAGATATGCTCCGGAAGAGTTATATATTTGTGCCTGGCAAAGCATTTAATATGGTAGCGTATCTCCAACATTGGCTTCTGGTAATAAATTCTTATCACAACAAGAAACACAATAAAACTCTAGACCTGTGCTTAATACATTAGGAGAGCGGCCCTACCAGTAGGGGGCAAAACTACTACTTCATCCCCCGCCCACCCTTTCCCCCCCCTTGTCTCACTATACGCTGACAGGCTCAGCCTCCTTCTCCACCGTTCTCGGCTGACTTTCTGCCACACCTATCCCCTTGGTCTCCAATCTTTCTCTCTCCGCGCCAGACCAAGCTATATTACGTACTTCCTAATTTAGGGCAGTATCCTTGCACCTCTGAAACAATGTTCGCGCATGTGCAATATCTCCTTAAGAAGTAAGAATATTTTGGCCAAAACTTATGAATTTAAAATAAAGAGTTTATCCACAGCATAGATTTCCATAATAATATTCCATCAGTAGACTTCACTTATAAACACAGGCAAGCATAACATTGCATGTAAGGTCCATACTGCATATACCAGTCAGTACATAAGATGGCTACGTTACTGTTTGGGCGCATGCGCAATATCTCACCGGAGAAGTTATATTTTGTGCTGCAAATGCATTTAATATGGTAAGGGGGTATCGCAGCATAGGCTTCTATAATAAATTCTTATCAGTATAGACCTGTGTTTATAATTAGGAGAGCGCCCTAGCCAGTAGGGTGCAAAACTACTACTTCATCCTCGCCCGCCCTTTCCTTTGTCTCCCTTGTCCCAGGCTCAGCCTCCTTCTTCTTCCACCGCCCCTCGGCTGTCTTCACTGCCACTTTTCGTTTGTCCCCCACCCCTCTCTCCCGCAGCAAGCTATATTACGTACTTTGATTTAGGCAGTATTGCACCTCTGAAACAGTGCTCGCGCATGCGCAATATCTCCCAAGAAGAAAAATATTTAGCCAAAATTATGAATTTAAAATGAAGAGGGGTTATCCCAGCATAGATTTCATAATAATAGTCCATCAGTAGACTTCACTTATGAAATAGGAAGCACACCTTGCATGTAAGGTCTCGGCTGCATATACCAGTCAGTACATAAGATGGCTACGTTACTGTTTGGGCGCATGTGCAATATCTCACCGGAGAAGTTATATTTTGTGCTGCACATGCATTTAATATGGTAAGGGGGTATCTCAGCATAGGCTTCTATAATAAATTCTTATCAGTAGACCTGTGCTTATAATTAGGAGAGCGCCCTAGCCAGTAGGGGGCAAAACTACTACTTCATCCCCGCCCGCCCTTCCCCTTGTCTCCCTTGTCGCACGCTCAGCTTCCTTCTTCTTCCACCCCCCTCGGCTGTCTTCACTGCCACCTTTCGTTGGTCTCCCATCCCTCTCTTCCGCAGCAAGCTATATTACGTACATTAATTTAGGCCGTATTGCACCTCTAAAACAGTGCTCGCGCATGCGCAACATCTCCTAAGAAGAAGAATATTTTGCCAAATTATGAATTTAAAATGAAGAGGGATTATCCCACCATAGATTTCCATGGTAATATTCCATCAGTAGACTTCACTTATGAAATAGGAAGCACACCTTGCATGTAAGGTGCCGACTGCATATACCAGTCAGTACATAATCTGGCTACGTTACTGTTTGGGCGCATGTGCAATATCTCACCGGAAAAGTTGTATTTTGTGCTGCAAATGCATTTAATATGGTAAGGGGGTATCTCAGCATAGGCTTCTATAATAAATTCTTATTAGTAGACCTGTGTTTATAATTAGGAGAGCGCCCTAGCCAGTAGGGTGCAAAACTACTACTTCATCCCCGCCCGCACTTCCCCTTGTCTCCCTTGTCGCATGCTCAGCCTTCTTCTTCTTCCACCGCCCCTCGGCTCTCTTCACTGCCACCTTCCCTTGGTCTCACACCCCTCTCTCCCGCTGCAAGCTATATTACGTACATTAATTTTTGCCGTACTGCACCTCTGAAACAGTGCTCGCGAATGCGCAATATCTCCTAAAAAGAAGAATATTTTGTCAAAATTATGAATTTAAAATAAAGAGGGGTTATCCCTGCATAGATTTCCATAATAATATTCCATCAGTAGACTTCACTTATAGAACAGGAAGCATACATTACATGTAAGGTCCCGGCTGCATATACCAGTCAGTACATAAGATGGCTACGTTACTGTTTGGGCGCATGCGCAATATCTCACCAGAGAAGTTATATTAAATACACTCTTGATATTACATATATTGTATTATGTAACATACATTGAGTAAACTCATGGTCATGGCTTCGCTTTCTATATTCTACTGCAATAATCGCGTCAATAACTCTAAGCATGCGAATAGCAGCAAATGTGCCGCGGTGCGAATAGCAAGCAAACGTGTCCTTGTTCGCACCGCCGCGGTGCGAATAGCAGCAAATGTGTCCTTATTCGCACCGCGGTACGAATATCCTTTCCGGATCTGATCACTGCACACTGGTGCCACCTTTTGTCACATTCCCGAGTCAAAAATGGCAGACAGCGAGGTGCCGGTTGTCGTTCCTCCGTAAAAAGTAAATATCTCGTAGATAGTAATATCTCGTGTGCATAGTAAAATCTGATCTACATGCTTTACTTTGCTCGCAGCATCGCGCCACAATTCCCAGCTATGCAAATGTATGGGCAAATGGCGCTGCAACGTCGGTCGCCGTTGACTGCCAAGATAATATTCTTCGGTTGTTCTTATACGTTTAAATTGGAGCCGGGCAGGCTGACAGCACGTGTGCATAGTAAAATCTGATCTACATGCTTCACTTCGCTCGCAGCATCGCGCCACGATTTCCAGCTATGCTAATGTATTCCGACTTACGCGTAGGTCATCATTTTGTCGATTTATACAATGTATGTAATGCGCGTATACACTGTATTAGCTGTGTGTGTGTGCGCATATGTGTGTGTGTGTGCGCATATGTGTGTGTGTGCGTATGTGCGTATGTGTGTGTGTGTGTGTGTGTGTGTGTGTGTGTGTGTGTGTGTGTGTGTGTGTGTGTGTGTGCGCGCGTTATGCGCAATATCTCCTAAGAAGAAGAATATTTTGCTAAAATTATGAATTTAAAATGAAGAAGGGTTATCCCAGCATAGATGTCCATAATAATATTCCATCAGTAGACTTCACTTATGAAATAGAAAGCAGACCTTGCATGTAAGGTCCCGGCTGCATATACCAGTCAGTACATAAGCTGGCTACGTTACTGTTTGGGCGCATGCGCAATATATCACCGGAAGAGTTATATTTTGTGCTGCAAATGCATTTAATATGGTAAGCGGGTATCTCAACATTGGCTTCTGTAATAAATTCTTATCAGTAGACCTGTGCTTATAATTAGGAGAGCGCCCTAGCCAGTAGGGGGCAAAACTACTACTTCATCCCCGCCCACCCTTCCCCTTGTCTCCCTTATCGCATGCTCAGCCTCCTTCTTCCACCGTTCCTCGGCTGTCTTTCCTGCCACCTTCCCTTGGTCTCACATCTCTCTCTCTCCCGCAGCAAGCTATATTACGTACTTTAATTTAGGCAGTACTGCACCTCTGAAACAATGTTCGCGCATGTGCAATATCTCCTAAGAAGAAGAATATTTTGCCAAAATTATGAATTTAAAATAAAGAGGGGTTATCCCAGCATAGATTTCCATAATAATATTCCATCAGTAGACTTCACTTATAAAACAGGAAGCATACATTGCATGTAAGGTCCATACTGCATATACCAGTCAGTACATAAGATGGCTACGTTACTGTTTGGGCGCATGCGCAATATCTCACCATATTGTATAAGGTAGGACTATTGCACTGATGCGGTCAGGAGAGCGTTATGTCAAATTATCCAGTTTGATATCATGCACGTACTCGTTGGTAATTAATGTTTTACGCAGGTTTATATGCTCGCGCGCGTGATGACGGATCAGTTTATTTGAATCACATAATAGGTGCGGAACACAGTCTCCACTGTCTGTTATTGAGTAGATTATCATAGTGCAGAAACGAAATGGGCCGCAACTTCAACTCGGGCTATTGGTTTATTACGCTTAAATGGTTTCTACGAAGTGCTACACGCATCGCAAAGCTTATTATGGTGATAAACCTATGTAATATGACTTCTTCAGTTATGTCAATAAAATATTTATGTCTATACTTATAATGTATTAGTCTGTTCATAAATATATACGTAGATATATACAAACGCATGGATAGCTTTTTTCCCGCGCGCTAGCGATTAATCCCATTGGGGGGTGTCTATATTCAATCCGGTACGGGAGATTACGGTACGCATATATTTGCTAATATATTGACTAATTTAATTTTAGAAATTTAATCATCTGTAATTCACTTCCGCGCGCATATATTTGCTATATTGACTAATCGTGCGTCAATAAATTCAATATTCAGAGAGAGTATGAATTCAAGCCGGTACGAGAGATCATTTGCATAATATATTCTAGATATCTATAGACACATGTCTTAGCTATACTCTCTGTGAATATTGAGTTTATTGACGCACGATTAGTCAATATATTAGCAAATATATGCGTACCGTCATCTCCCGTACCGGCTTGAATATGAACACTCCCAATCACATTGGGCAATGCGGCGTCAGCGATAGGCGGCAGCACTTAGTTGCACAGTATCAAGAGCAGATAAAGAAGATATCTGGATATAAAGGATAAAGGATAAGACTTCTTTATCTGCTCTTGACAGTATACTTCCGGTATCTTCTGTTTATGGTGTTTACGCCGGACTCCCAGTTATAGAAACTTGGGCCGTTTTAGTCATAACTTGATAGTAAATAAAAATAATTTGTATATACCACTAAAGTATATATGTATCTACTCCATGTATCGCCCATTATATTATTAGTAATACTTCCATGGCAAATGTCATGTTCAAAATGCTCATCCCATAACACGTATCTTATCGGCACCGTACATCATTGACATGTTCGACGAAAGTTGTGTTTCTACACTCATAAATTCCTGCGTAAATATTAGTCTTAAAGTGCCAACAGGACTATATCGAAAACGGAAAGAGAATACAGTTGATCAAATAGACAGATAAGAGAATGAAGTTGTGTTTTGATGAGTTTGAACACGGGAAGATATTATGTTCTG
This sequence comes from Priapulus caudatus, assembly GCF_000485595.1. Classification (NCBI taxonomy): domain Eukaryota; kingdom Metazoa; phylum Priapulida; class Priapulimorpha; order Priapulimorphida; family Priapulidae; genus Priapulus; species Priapulus caudatus. Next base: position 90,208 of record NW_014578167.1, read on the forward strand.
TGATTGAAATATGCGATAGAGAATATAGGGGAGACCGGGGCTTAGTTGTATCAGGGGCAAGTTATCAGTGCACTTTAATTTTCGCATAGAATAAAGTGGCTCCTGTTCCAAGAGCATGCATGCTGCATAAGTAGCAGGAGTCTGTGAAAGTAGTAAGACATATGAAAAACAGATGAAAGCTTAGGTGAGAAAAATAAGATTTTGCACCCCTTGAGTAAGTATTCCGGTATTCAACGAATATTTTTTATAACTTTTTACAAACCCAAATTTCA
>NW_014578167.1:91265-92892 GCF_000485595.1 Priapulus caudatus
TAAGTAGACTTCACTTATAAAACAAGAAGCAGACCTTGCATGTAAGGTCCCGGCTGCATATACCAGTCAGTACATAAGATGGCTACGTTACTGTTTGGGCGCATGCGCAATATCTCACCAGAGAAGTTATATTTTGTGCTGCAAATGCATTTAATATGGTAAGGGGGTATCGCAGCATAGGCTTCTATAATAAATTCTTATCAGTATAGACCTGTGTTTATAATTAGGAGAGCGCCCTAGCCAGTAGGGTGCAAAACTACTACTTCATCCTCGCCCGCCCTTTCTTTTGTCTCCCTTGTCCCAGGCTCAGCCTCTTTCCTCTTCCACCGCCCCTCGGCTCTCTTCGTTGCCACCTTCCCTTGGTCTCCCACCCCTCTCTCCCGCAGCAAGCTATATTACTGTAGCGGCAGCCTGATTTGTGCGCTCACCCGGGTCATGACAGACAGATTGTGAGGGGAGATAGTGCGCGCCGGGGGTGCGTAGTGCGCGCCGGCGGCGAGATAGTGTGCGCCGGGGGTGCGTAGTGCGTCTGATAGAATTTTTAGCAGTAGAGGTACGTATACCCGAAGGTTAACGTATAGTGTATAACACAAGTGACCCATAGACCTGTATCTTGCTAGCATATTGTGTAGCGCACACTGTGTTTAGCAGTGAAACGTAGCCGATGCCGCGCTAAGCATGGAGGATCGGAATAAAGTACGGTCATGGAGGAGGAGCTAAGGGGGCAGGAGGAGGAGGAGTAGGCGGAAGGGCAGCAGGCGGAGAGGAGGGAAGAAGGCGACTGGAGTAGGGGGAGAGGAAAGGAGGAGGGAAGGCGCGAGGACATGGGAGGAGAGAGGGGAGGGGGAGGAGGCTACGGCGGCAGGTCAGGAGCGGAGGGAGCAGGGAGGAGGGGGGAAGGAGCGAGGCGGGAAGATGAGGAGAGTGGAGAGAGCGGGGAGAAGGGTGCTGGAGGGTAAGGGAGGAGGAGAAGGAGGAAGAGGGGAAGAATTGTGATGGAGGAGGAGTTACGGTCAGCACAAGAGAGGAGAGGAGGAGGGAGGAGGAGGAGGAATGGAGAAGAGGAGCGCGAAGGATGGGGAAGAAGGTCGATAAGGAGTAGGGTGGGGAAGGAGGAAGGAGGAGGAGGGGCTGAGGAAAGAGAAGTGGAGAAGGAGGCGGAGGAGGGAAGGAGGAGCAGGAGGAGAGAATGTGATGGGAGTAGAGAGCGGAGGCAGAGGAGGAGAGGAAGGAGAGGGAGGGAGGAAGGGAGCGAGTGGAGTGATGGAGTAGGAGGAGAGGCGGAGAGGGGGAGGAGCGAAAGAGGAGGAGGAAGGAAAGGAGGGCTGGATAGGCAGGTAGGAATGGAATCAGGAGGCTAGCGTCGAGCGGGGCGTGGCAGAGATAAGAAGGAGGGGATTGGAGAGGTTTAGGGAGAAGGAGGCAGGAGGAGGGGCAGAGAGGGGTGAGGAGGAAGGCGGATAGAAGAGTGATGGAGATCGAATGAAGAAGAGCCCAGCGGAGGAGGAGGAGGGAGCAGGAGGAGGAGGCGGAGGAGGAGAAGACCGAAAAGGTGAATAGGAGTAGCGGGAGGAGGAGGGGGGAGGAGGAAGAGGAGGGGAAAAAAGTGAATGGAAAGAGCGAGGAG
>NW_014578167.1:93321-97897 GCF_000485595.1 Priapulus caudatus
CGCATTTGCGTACGGAAAAAATAGACGCGAGCCGGCTACTTATCCCGCTGTGCCGCCTAGGCGAACACCGCCGAACCCGCGCACCGGTGCGCGTGCCAGCCCAGCCGCCGCCGCTCGCGGCGTGCTTCTTGCTTCACGCGGCGCATACACGCAACCCCCGGCGCGCACCAATCTCACGCCGGCGCACACAATGCTCGCGCCGGCTTCGCCCACTACCACCCCCGGCGCCCACTACGCCACGCCGGCGCACACCATCTCGCCGCCGGCGCACACTACGCACCCCCGCGCGCGCACCCATCTCGTCGCCGGCGCACACTTACGCACCCCGGCGCGCACTACGACCCGGCGCGAAACACTACCAACCCCCGGCGCACAATCATCACGCCGCCGGCGCGCACTACGCACCCCCGGCGCGCACTACGCCACCCCCCCCCCGCCGGCGCCACACTACGCACCCGGTGCACACCATCTCGCCGCCGGCTCGCACTACGAACCCGCCGGGCAAAAACTATCTCGCCGCCGGCGCACACTACGCACCCCCGCGCCACACTACGCCACCCCGGCGCACACTACGCACCCCCGGCGCACACTATCGCGCCGCCGGCGCACACTACGCCACCCCGGCGCCACACCATCTCGCCGCCGGCGCACAGCTACGGCACCCCCCGGGGCGCACACTACGTACCCCCGGCGCACACTACGCACCCCCGCGTACACTACCCGCACCCCCGGCGCCACACTATCTCGCCGCCGGCGCACACGGACGCACCCCGGCGCACACTATCTCGCCCGCCGGGCCGCACACTACGCACCCCCGGCGCCACACTAATCTCGGCCGCCGGCGGACGTACCACGACACCCCGCGCACACTATCTCGGCCGCCGCGCGCCCCACACTACGCCACCGCCGCGCGCCCAGCAACTATCTCGCCGCCGGCGCCGTACTTACGCACCCCGGCGCAACACAATCTCGCGCCGCGCGGCGCACTACGGCACCCCCGGCGCAACTATTCTCGCCGCCCGGCGCGCACAACAAAACAATACGCACCCCGGCGCACACTATCTCGCGCTGCGCCTACTACGCCAACCCCCGGCGCGCTCACTATCTCGCCCCGGCCGCGCCCACTACGCCACTTCCGCGCGCACACCATCTAGCCGCCGCGCGCGCACTACGCACCCCGGCGCACACTTCTCGCCGCCGGCGCCACACTACGCACCCCGGCGCACACCATCTCGCCGCCGGCGCCCGCACTACGCACCCCCGGCGCTTACTATCTCGCCCCCGGCGCGCACTACGCACTTCCGGCCGCACACGCATTCTAGCCGCCGCGCGCCGCACTACGCACCCCGGCGCACACTATCTCGCCCCGGCGCCACACACGCACCCCCGGCCAACACCATCTCGCCGCCGCGCTACTACGCACCCCCGGCGCCACACTATCTTCGCCGCCGGCGCACACTATCTCAGCCGCCGCGCGCCACGACGCAATCCCAATCCAGAACGTACACAAGATATTCACCCGCGCGCACACTATGCTCGCCCGCCCTGGCGCGTACTACGCACCGCCCGGCGCTCACTATCTCGCCCCGGCGCGGCACTACGCGCACTTCCGCGCGCACACCATCTAGCGCCGGCGCGCACTACGCACCCCCGCGCCCCACACGATAATCGCCGCTCCCGCGGCGCCACACTACGCACCCCCGCGCACACCATCTCGCGCCGCGCGCCCATCTACGCACCCCGGCCACACAATCTTCGCCGCCGCCGCGCGTTACTACGCACCCCGGCGCTCACTATCTCGCCCCCCGGCGCGCACTACGCCACTTCCGGCCACACCATCTAGCCGCCGGCGCCGCATCACGCACCCCCGGCGACCCACACTATCTCGCGCCGGCCGCGCACTACGCAACCCCGGCGCACACTATCTCGCGGCCCCGAGCGCACAACACGCACCCCGGCGCCACACCATCTCGCGCCGGCGCGTACTACGCACCCCCGGCGTACACTACGCCACCCCCGGCGCCCACACATCTCGCCGCCGGCGCACACTACGCATCCCCCGCGCGCACACCATCTACGCCGCCGGGCGCATTATAGTGATATTATATTTTATATTAATGAGTAAAATGTGTTTTTCATAGAAAATACATCAGAAAACTTACTTATCTACTGATGATGAACTAAAAGAAATATTTACAAATGGGCGTTTGTTCTCTTGTTTTGAAGGTTTGTTGCGTCAAAGCAAATCAAAGCAGCCAATTAGAGGAACCCGTGTAGAACGTTTACGCATTTGCGGTACGGAAAAATAGACGCGAGCGGCATACCCGGCGTTGCCCGGGGAAATCAGTGGCGTTACTCAGTTGGTGACCGCCTGGTTGAAAGGAAAATACCCACAAATATCTAACTATCTATCTATCCATGCATCCATCCATGCATCCATCCATCCATCCCATTCCATGCCATCCCATCCCATCCCAACCCATCCCATCACACTGCATCCCATCCTATCCCATCCCATATCCCATCCCATCCCATCTCATCCCATCTCATGCCATCCCATCCCATCCCATGACATGCCATGCCATGCCATGCCATGTCATGCCATGCCTTGCCATCCCATCGCACCGCATCCCATCCCATCCCATGCCATATGTCATGCCATGCCATCCCATCCCAAACAGTAAAAAATAATAAGAAATCAAAAGATAAAAGACATTAAATATACAAAATAAAAAATAAAAAGTAAAAAATTAAAAATAATACATACTAGAGGTAGGTAAAGGGGAAAAAAGGGAAACAGGGGAAATATGTTCCCCAGCTGGGACTCGAACTCGGAATCACGGTGTAGAAGACGGATGTTCTAGCGATTAGGCCACTGCGCCGTTAAGGGCATACCCATGGATTCACACGTAGGGGGCCTACGTGATGTTAATCTGTACGCACCGCCACTGCCACCGTTATCTATTGATGAATAGAATTTTTATGAATTTTTAACTTTTTTAAAATTTTTGTTTTAGCCAGAACCACCTCCCAGACGTACGTGCTGATTCTGAAAATATCTTTAGTTTTCATCTAGGCTGCGGAGTTCTCTAGTTATGCGAGTACGAACTAATTCGGCTGAACAACTTTATATATATAGGCCTATAGGGGGGAACGGGGGGGGGGAGGGGTACATTCCAACTTTCCCAGCAAAAAAACACCCCATATCCCAGTTCCCAGTAAAATAAAATCCCAATTCCCAGTTCCCAGGAAAATTATGTAGACATGTTTCAGGAAATTCAGTAGTTTAGGTTTTCAAACACTACATAAATACTAATATTTACATACTATTATCTGGGCATAATTAATAAAAAAAATAAAAAAATAAAAAATAAAATAAATATTAGCGCAGAAATTGAAATCCCGACGAATTGACACAATTTTCCCAGATCCCAGACAATTTTAGAGGGTCTTTCCCACGTCCCGATGGACTTCTGTTCCCGAATCACGGAAAATTTATCTAACATTTCCCAGTTCCCAGCTAATTAAAATGGCTAATCCGGCGTCCCGAGAATACTCGTTCCCCCCCACATATATAGATGAAGAATGAATCTATGCTGACACTCAAGAGACTGGAAATGTATTCATGTTGTTTGTGCACATGGTGTGCGTGGACTGTGTGCGGTGTACTTGTGGGTACGTGCGATTGTAAAAATATAGACAGCGTTAGCCTTGGCCTGGCTGTTCTTCGACTCAATAGTAACAATACGTTTTGACAAAAACATAGCATCGCACGAAGGGTCGTTGTCGTATCAGGTACTACATATATACCCGAGGTAGTTTTAGGTTGTTTAGTATTAGGTTTATATTTTTATATGAGGTATGTTTAGGGTTAGGGTTAGGGTTAGGGTTAGGGTTAGAGTTAGGGTTAGGGTTAGTGTTAGGGTTAGGGTAGACTTCTGTAGTACAAGTCTGGTACACTTTGTGTATACATATATGTACCTCGGGTACATATATGTAGTACCTGATACGACAACGACCCCTTTAGCCATAGTATCGCGTGTGAAAATGCTGCAACTTGTATACTAATATCACTATCAGATAATGCATTGCCATTATATTGAATGCTACATTTTATAAAGTGTGATTGGCAGGTTATATGTAGTCGTGGTGAGTAACTAGATGAAAAACATGTCATCGGTATTACCGCAAACACACCAGGAAACATATAGCTTTGTATTGTAAGCCAACCGAGGACAGTGCAACTCCGAAAGAAATTTTAGGGATCAACAACAATTACAACAAGAACAGCAGTGAGTTCATTACAGTATATTGCACCGTACAATGACAGTGATATAGTTAGCGATATATAGTGTGACAGAGTGGCCAACAACAGGCAATACTAACAGAGGTTACTACTCACAGGCACCCGGAGTGGAACGTTTCAGTAAGAAAATGCTGGCACCCGCCACGCTGGGAATTTGATTGTCGGTGTGAGAAGTATTCTGATCCCTTCTGATGCCTTCTCTCTCTCTCTCTAGCTCTCTCTCTCTCTCTCTCTCTCTCTCTCTCTCTCTCTCTCTCTCTCTCTCCTCCT
>NW_014578167.1:98263-100538 GCF_000485595.1 Priapulus caudatus
GAGAGGCGATATAGCGAGAAAACGGTAAAGGAGAGAGAGAGAGAGAGAGAGAGAGAGAGAGAGAGAGAGAAAAGAGAGAGAGAACGAGTGGCGACACACAGAGGAGAAGGTAAGGGAAAGAGAGGATAATGAGAGGCAACAAAGGAGAAGGTAAGAGGGTGGCAGAGAGAAGGTGATGATTGGCGACACCATTGAGCTATGTGTTTAAGATTTTATTTTGATATTTTAGGATATTTATATTACAGCCATAAATTTAGCTACGAACGACTATACAGTGACGATGGTCTTCTTCGTGCTTCTAACTCTATCGGGCTCTATAACGGTCGATGTGTGTTTGTGTGGTGGACAGACACGGCGCATGCAGCAGCAGAATGAGGTGCTGGATTTGGAAGTCGACGCGTCACAGAGGGTGGCTGCGCGTGCCTTCGCTTAGGGATGCATCTCAGACCTGGTGCCTCCATCTTCTCCAGTCTGACCGACAACGGCTACTTCTACGACACCATTAAAGAGGTATGGGCGCATGGTGGGGAGGGAAAGAGAGGGAGAGAGACACGCTTGGAAGTACGGGTGAACGTGTAGAAAGATGCTTAGGTGGGATTTGTAAGCATAATGGATGGGGGCGCATTCAGGGAAGAAGAGAAGAATAGACAACGTGACGTCAGAGGGGAGAAGAAAGTAGGGGACAAAAAACAAAGTTTGAGAGAGTGCGTTAGAGTGTGTGAGAGAGAAAGAGAAAGAAAAAGAGAGAGAGAGAACGAGAGAGAGAGAGAGAGAGAGAGAGAGAGAGAGAGAGAGAATGAGTGAGAGAGACGGAAATAATTTGTTTGCGTGTACAATACGTGCATTCACATACATAGTAACCTCGTTCAAGACTTAGACACCCGCTTCATGGTGTGGCTGATGGAACGCGTAGAGGTCTTGAAACCTGCATGATGCGGCTCTCAGGCGCCCCACGCTGGACTGTAAGTACCATCTCACGCACACTCACGCACGCACGCATGTGCGCACACGGACAATGCACGCGCAGGCACGCACGCACGTTCGCTCGTCTGATGCCTTTTCACGGAGGATCGTGTCCACGAAACATTAATTTCACGATTTCATCACTACGTCAGATTAAGAGCTTCGTAACATTACGCCGCTCACTCGCTTCACTCACTACGTCATAAACTAGTTTGTGTGTTTTTGATACGATGTTAGTGATGTCCGATGATTTCTGATACGATGTTAGTTGTGCCGTTACAGATATACTATTTGAGATTCCAATTAAGCAATTACAGCCAACTGGCAATCATTGTGTGAAATCATCCGTCTAAAATCACGTTATAAGTTTGATCATCATATATTACCGTCTATGTAAAGAGTTTAATTGCATCCATTGTAAATCTTTTCGATGAAAAATTATTGCTGATGGGGCGAAGCGGGGGAGAAGGGGGAAGAGAAGGAAAAAAGGAGGAATCCAGAACTTTGCTAATGTGTTTTGTTTTTGTGCTTTTCAGCAATCATACGTGACGTCGTAAAAGCCAAGAACAGAGAATTTGAGAAGCTGGAGGCTGCTTATCTCGTTGATGCACTGTAGATAGCAACACTGGTGTGCAACTGTAAATACATGGGAGTTGTGTGGAGTGCTGATGGTTGAATATCGTATAAACCTATGGTTGAGGTAGAAAATATAAGGGCCTCTTCCTTTTTTTATAGCGAAATGGAATATAGTGATGTCCAGATGTCGGAAAATGAGAAGTTATTATAGAAATTCAAGACGAAAGGAAATAGATGGTTTATCTGATTAATTATTCCATTTGCCTAGACAACCCTGGTTTGCAGTTATATTTTGTCTACTAGTAACCCTCTACCCATGTACATAGTACTACCCAAAAAGAATTGATAATCTACCCACATTGCATTCCATATACTGTCTAGATCACATGTACTCTAGCTATACAAAAAGAGTAGAGCTTATATTACTATTGTGACATGCCGAATTGTCACAGAGTTGTTGTGATTGTTTGGTGCTGCCCTCGAGTGTCGAAATGAGAGGAAAGATAGACGGCAGCACTACAGAGAACAGATGGCAGCACTAGGCCACCATGCTGGATCAGATAGGAAGAAAGCATTCTGCTGATTAGTAATTTTCTATCAGTCAAGAGCTACGAGGTTATCGTGTGACCCAGGGCAGTTTGTTGCCCGCGAAGTTGGTGTGGTCATTTCTACGTGGTGATGATCGGTGGCATGATCTAGCGCGATCATGTACTGGGCTCCCTAGGGTATGTGAGCC
>NW_014578168.1:0-22053 GCF_000485595.1 Priapulus caudatus
TCTATACAGGTGGTCGTCCTATACATGTGGCTCCACCGTATCCCCACCATCCACGGGAAGCTGTGAACGCTGTGAACAGACAGGTGGTCGTTCTATACAGGTGGTCGTCCTATACATGTGGCTACACCGTATCACCACCATCCACGGGAAGCTGTGAACGCTGGGAACAGACAGGTGGCCGTTCTATACAGGTGGATCCACCGTATCCCCACCATCCACGGAAAGCTGTTAACGCTGTGAACAGACAGGTGGTCGTTCTATATAGGTGGCTACACCGTATCTCCACCATCCACGGAAAGCTNCGCTGAAGGACAACTTTGGTACATAAAAAACACTAGTACGTTAGATTGGGCGTGGTTTGTGGTAGCGTATCTCATAATACAAACTAAACTATGTTTGTTGCCACGTTTAGAGCGACTGCAAGTCTAATATTAATAAAGTAATATTATTATTAAATTATTATTCATTAATCATTATGTATTCTTTGTGATGTAAATCACTCACTGATTCAGTGATTGATCTACAATCTCTATACTATAATCTAGATACACTAATGTAACCCAACAAGAGTAGGGGTAGAACCTAGCTCTAGTACTATAGCCTGCGGATCGCTGCGCAGGTCTACTAGCACATCTGCATATGCTCAATCTAAGAAATGGTCAACTGATGTGACCAAAAAATTTTCCACAAAACGTAAAAATGATCGGGACTTTTTAACACTTACCGGTATCTATGCAACATGGACACTCTCACCTATCTTTTTGAACCCGTTCCACAACTTTACCACAGGTATTTATGCTGTTCATTCCTCAAAGTCAGCACTTATTGAAATTACATTTCAAATGCATGTGGCGTGCGCCACGGCGTAAAAGTCACCGGATTATGTTGCTAAATACGCCAAGCAGCCTATGTGCACTCGTATTAATAAACAAGGGGGTTCCCTGCTTGTGCTCCCGATTGTGCGCACATTGGCGGCATGCAGCGGCGAGTTTTACCCACCGCACCGTTAATAATACATGCACCCTTTCACGACACAATAGCTGCTTGGAGTCACATCAGTTGGGACCATTTGCTTAGATTACAGCTATGGCAGAATGTGCTATAGCCCTGCGGCAGCGATCCGCGGGCTATAGTACTAGAGCTAGGGTAGAACCTAGAAATTTATATAATCTGATGCTTTTCTAGGGCCCAATAGTGGCAATACCGCTGAGAGGGTCTATGTCCCCCAGGGTACTGCCGGAACGTACCCTGGTACCAGAGCATATAAATCACGTTAACGTGATTTATATGCTCTGCTGGTACTATCTAATATGCCGGACCGTACCTCGCCTACTCCACTAACGAGTCTAGGGAGTCGCCTACGCCTACTCCCTAACCCTAACCATATTAGATAGTTATCAAGGTACGTTCCGGCAGTAACCTGGGGGACATAGACCCTATGAGCGGCAATACCCTTCCATGGACAAGTGTGGCAGAACTCACTAGGCTAATAATAACATTAGGCTATATATCATAAAACACTTGCCACACATCAGTTTCTGAAATAGATTTTATCACCTTTTATTTTATAAAAATATCATGACAACAAATGTTAAATTGTAAGTTAAGAAAGGTAAATTAAAGGTATAAGAATGTACTTACAAAATATACATTTGGTAATCGTTAATTAGTTGTGGTTATCAAATATGTCTGTACTTTGTTATAAAAGTGGCAGATTGCCACTAGCCATATAATTATAAATTATTTTTTATTAATATCTAAGTTTTTGGCAAACAATAATTTGTGTTATCAGATATTATTTAATGCCGAAAGAAATATATAATCAGGATAATATAATGCCGAAAGAAATTATCTAATGATGTGAGATCAGTATAAAGTAGTTTTTAGTAAAAAAAAAGAAGAGATTTAAGTGAATGTGTCTCGATGTGATGTAATTATATTTGGTTACCCAGGCAAAGAAGAATGCTGTGTTATTTAGTTGCAGTGATGCGCACAGACGATCACACCTTCCACACAGAGTACTTGACACAGGACTGGCACTGGGATGTGGACTCGAAATCAACACATGCCAAATTATCTGATTCGAACCTCTCATGCTACTTCTTCTCAGATCCACTAGCAGACAGTAACAGTTCTGGAGGTAGCATGTTTGTTCCACATTTCCAACTTTCACACGTACTCAATTATTATATAAAGATATAGTGATCAATATAGGATTAGTATATATGCACACATGCAATGTACTTGAACACACACATGTGCTGTGCCAACACATGTACAAGACACTCATGGATGAATAATTTCTAAACCATATCTTCCTCATCTAATATTCAGGAGTATGTGGTTCAAAAGGATTTCACCATGGGGAGCATTACTGGGAGGTGGTGTTCACTGAAGCTCTGCAGGGCAAGACTTTAAGGATTGGTGTCGCAACAGCCAATTCTTACTACCAACTAAGTCATAAGAAATTCTTAGGTAAGCCTGTAATAGTATAGTGTAAAATGCAGTGGTAACATGCAAATTTCCATCAGTCTATCATTTTAACAGCCTGTATTGCGTTTTCAGAAACGACCATACCTATATTCATACCTGTATTGTCTGATTAATAAAAATTATTGCTGTTAGGTTCTGATGGTGAGAGCTGGGGACTGTGTTATAAGGGTACCAGCTGGCACAGGGGTGTAAGCAAGCAATATTGTAATCCATTCTATGAAGCGAACACCGTCATCGGATGTCACCTTAACCTTTACAAAGGTAATTCGCACGTCTATCACCTGAACATCCCGACTTGACACATGGATGTAAATGTATGCGGAATTAAAGCCTCGATATCAACAAGAACGCTACATTGATTAAATGTTACCACCAACAACAGGTGATACTTGATGCATAAGTCAGTCATTTGCAAAGTTTCTAATGCATGCGTTCATGGTCTCGCCAATAATGTCGACACGACACGCTTCCATCTGCAGGCTCGCTGAAACCGTCACTGATGCATTCTTGTTACCAGGCACGCTATCCTTCTACAAGAACGGGATGCTGCTAGGCGTGGCATTCACGGGGCTGGACTCCGCCGCGGGCGACCTCTTTCCCGTCGTCTGCTCCGCCGTGGCCGAGAACGAGTTGGAGCTATGTCATCGCAGCTGCCGCTTCATCTCACTGCAGGAGCAGTGCTGCATGAAGATTCTGAAGTGCTTGCAGTGTAGAGGCAACGCGGGCGAGTTGCCCTTGCCCGCACTGCTAGGGAGGAGGCTGAACGAGATGTGACTAACGTACGGGTGTATGCCACGTAGTTCCTTGTGCGTATGTGCATTTACTGTGATATTTTTCTACGGGAACTTAAAAACGTGCGCTGTGGGAAATTAGTCATCGAAAGACGTGGCTGGTAGAGTGCTGGTGTTTCATCAGATGGAACGTCGCATGGTTACAAATTTTGTAGTGCTTTTCTTGAAGTAGGGAGATATTGATAACACTAGATGGTTCTATTTTACCCGAGTGCTAGAGATTGTTGGGAGTGAGGCTTATCTTGCAATATGACTGGGGGTTGGTATCTCTTCTCCATAGATCTCCATCTTAAATCGTGAACTTGTTTGAAAATGCTGTTGGTAGGATTTTGACCGAGAACGATTCATCACGATTTCGTTTTCATAGTAGTGGCAAGGTTTACATTTAGTTGGGTGGATGTATTTTTGTATGAAATGAATTTTTATAATATATATGTTTAACATTACAACATTTATCTGTATAGCTTGCTATAGTTTATGCATTAATCAGACCTAACTGAGTAAATGTGATTTCTCAGGTGTACATAAAACTAATTAATAAAAACGTGTCAAAAATTAAATACTAACGCTGTCTATAGGTAATAAATTTCTGCTTTTTAGTTCACTGAACAAAGCCACATATGAAGATACTTGGCAAAATCCCAAATATAACTATCTTGTGAACTGTTCCAATACAAAAAAAGCACTGAACATTCAAGAGGAAAATCAAAAATAGTTTATTCAAATTTTGTTCAACAGAAGTATATGCTGTTTGTCCAGGTTTAAAAGCAAATGTCAAAGTTCAAAAGTGAATGCAAAAGTCATATTTACAAGAACGAACGGAATAGACAACTACCACCTATATATCACTGCACAACACTAAAATCAGACGGACGTTATTATTTTTCCTCTGGAAATTCTCTGACAACCACCCTCACAGATTATAAACAACGTGGACATGCATATTTTCCCACAAATGTAAAAAGAAGATACTTCTACGCATATTTACTGCATATTTGCGCAGATTCGTAGTTGACCATGCGTATTGTTACATTCTGTGTCCACATGCTACTCAATTTTTCTTGCTAATACATTCTAGTAAGACCTGTTTTCTTATACCGGTGGTTTCATGCATGAAGCTCTCTCTATATAGAGAGAAAACAGCGACACATTCGTTCTTTCCACATCGCATATTCATTCCAGACAGAATCAAGAAACGAAAATATCCTTTGCATCCTCAGTACTAAAATACGAATCTGGACAGGTATGTAATGTAGAGACACGAATACCTGTAAAGGACTAGAGACACAATTAATGAATGCCAACTGCGGGCAATAGGTATGTACTAGTTTTAAAATTGTATTACGTTGCTACAACTATTCAATAAGCCACGTTAAAGGATCTTGGAGTAAACTGTGCCAGCCTGCCACTACGACCAGCAATAATTCCATAAATGCCAGAATAGCGACAGAGTAATCAATCATACACAGCTGTACCTTTCCAGGTAGCTTCGCTACATCCATCAGTCCATCCCTCCTCACTACTCAACACATTGTACTTTCTCCTCTACTGCATGCTATTCAATAATTAGATTCCTCCATTAATGAGATCGTTACCAAATCTATAAAGTTTACTGGAAGAGAAGCGTATTTGGTATCAATCTAGCATCGCGTGCTATATCACGCGACGTTAATTATCTATGAAGATACTTAACACGTACGTGTAAAAGAATACTGGAAAGGTTCATGGGGAGCAAACTCATGCATCGTCTAACCCCCACAAACATCAAGGTCGAATTCACATAACACATAACAAATAAGCGACGGTCACATATAAATGCCAGCGTAAATGCTGATATAATTTAAATACTGACTCGACACATATGGCACAACATCATCAATGTTTACACATTACCACAGCGAATACAACGTCTAAATTGAAACGAAACATAACCAGCCCTCAAACGGCGGGTCAGCCAGAGTTGATGAGAACGATTAAAAACAACACATTGAAATTCTAAACGCAGGCAGCAGAAGCAATGAAGATGCATGGTGACAGTCTGAAAGTGGAGAGATAAGTAACGTAACACTGATAATGGTAAACCCGGTTTCTTATTCATTACTTTTGATTAATAAAATCACATCCAGTTTATAGATTTTTCCCAATAAAAACGATTCCAAATAGACGTAAGTTGCAAACATTCCCCGATACCTATCCATCCACGCTCAATGAATTAGATGAACGCCGCGTCGCCGATATCTAAAATTTATCGCAGCTGTGAAAAAACTGAATTGACTGAAAACAAAGTATCAACTTCTCTGGCACACCTGCATATCAAAACAAAAAAATAGTACATCGAACCTCAAGCAAAAACACTACGATGACACATTATAAATAACAGCAAGATCCGTAACAACATAATACGCCTCAGCCTCTGCCTCAGAACGGGCCAGTTCTCTGTGAAAGAACATAGCCTCTGAAAACTAGCTCAGCAGAAGGAAGATGCCACTAATTCACACAGATTCCTACTACCAGTATCAAAAATGCTAAACAAACAAATAAACAAAGACAACAAATTACGATAATAGTTCATAGAGACAGCCTCGTGGCCATTCCACGTGGCAAGCATAAAAATATTGCATAAGTAAGACGTCATCACACAGGATATCATTCACAAGCAACTGCAAACGTCGTATGTAGCAGCACCGTTCACTACAACTTGTGTGGCAATTTAACCTACATGTGCGCACATCATATGAAAAAAACACTAAATCTGGCCGGATTGAGTTATTAAGTCTGCTGGTTACATGATATAGGTATTGTCACGATATATTTAAATACACGAACGTTGGATTTCAAGCTTTATTGCGGCAGTAAATGTAATTATGGGTGAATAAGATGGGCGAGGGGGTTTTATGACACGATCATTCTACAAATGCCGCGATAAGACATCTTACAATCTCAACGTGCCTCATCTCTCGGGACAACTTCTACACCCAATCAAATATGATCTGTGACATCTTTACATTCGTAATCGGTAAAATTCCATTCAGTAACTACACCTCATCGACGGAGTTTTATGATCCTTGCTACAATCCTTACGACTGAAGGATGGATCACCAATAATCTTTCAGAAGTAGGGAAGTATCGATCGAATAACGGTAAGATGACATGCGCATATATACACACGCGCTCTGACCTCCAGCTACACGTCGTTGATATCATATATCATTCTACAGTCGCCAACGGGTCCTCTTACCCAATTAGATTTTACTCCATTTACCAAAACTTTGGGAACGTCAGTGTATGCGAGACACGGCAGCAGCTATGTGGGCCGCTGCACATTGATTGTCCTTCTGGAATCATCTATGTCGTTGAGCCACATCTGCGTTTGAGGTTTTTTGCAGAGTTATCTCTGAACAGCCAAGCGTTTCGCATTTCATAAGTCCGACTTCCGTACTTAAATGTACAGTTACGTCCAACATTGTATGTACGTTGGAGTCCAAATAAACTAAAATAAACTAAAACTGCATGATTAGGCCATTAAAGTATGTCTTAATTAGTAATAGACCAGTCTTATGACTCATTGGTTATAGGAACCAAGCAATTGTGCTATGGTTGTTGTAGTACACCTATCGTACGATTATAATATAAACTATTTCTACATCCTGGCATAAATTATATGTACAGACTATTCAAGCACCCAACTGTACAATTCGTAACGTTTGAAAAAAATCGGGCGATCAGTAAGATTATACTACACATTTGTAGTAAGAGGAAAAATATCAAAATGCACCTAAAAGCTTATCATCACTAAAAAAACGTCACAAAGAACAAGGACAAATCAGGCAACTTAACAGAAGATGAAGCCCTTAGTGTCAGCTTCATTCTATTACATAACAACAAGGCTAGCGCCACCAGAATCCAATAACTAAAATATTTACCCAACAAATCAGACAGTGGACACATCGACTGTGGCTCTTCATTGCCTTGAAATTAAGCCAGCAGTTCAGATCACGCTCGTACCTATATTACCGATAATTTCGAAAGTGGTAAAACATTACAAAAGACGCTTTTATCACCGGCTAGGACTAAACGATAACATGTCTTATTACAACTATCGACACTATCCGTGATATACGTTACCACGGCGATTCCCCATCGCTTATTCTCAGACCTGTTACGCCACGGTTTTCTCACGTGACCACGAGCTAGCTCTCTCCTTCTCCCAACCTCGCAGAGGATCTTCCCCACACTCGGCAGACATCACTCTTTGAGATCCCACGTGAGAAGGCTGCCTTCTTTCGCTTACCCCCGTAGATTACATTCTTCCAGCACAACTGTAATGTGCTTGCAGTCCCGCAGTCTCTCCCCTTGCAATCCTCCAAGCCTCGTGGAGAGGTTTACTCACACGACACCAGCTCAGGTCGCAGGCTGATAACGACAATTCAACTCGCACTTTCAAGGAAAGAATGTGTCTGGACACCGTCGCACATACAGCAACGCCATCTGGTGGCGTGAGCGACCGCCATTCTTGTTTGCCAGAAAGATGAAGTTGAATTACCGCGCATCTGAGATCATGTCGGCATGGATATGATGGCCGGGTGACCGATTTGTAGCTGTGGAGACCTAGCAGGTGGCTCTGTCCCTCACAGCCCAGCTGACGTTGAGATCGGAAATCTAGCGTGATCCCTTTTGTTGCAGAACCTAGATAGCACAAATCTCATTAAAGATACGTTCCCATGATCTGGCGGAAAATAAATCTAGAGGAAAGCGAAATAATGATTTTTATATTTCCGTGCCGATTTTGACAGTCGTTTCACCAACATGGTGGATTTAATCGAAATTAACGAAGTCAAGTCAATCGAGTCCGAAGTCAAATACTCCATGATTTACTGTCGGACTCCCTGATTTGACATATGCAGGAGTCCGTGCGACTCCTTGAAAATTCTGCTATACTAACTAGTTCGTTCCGGAGCACGGCCTCTCAGAATTACCGTATTTTTTCAGCAAATATACAAAGACAATTTGGCAGACGTGCAACCGCATGAATCTTCAAAATAAGCACACGCGTTATTGTTAACATCTTTAGTTTTGAATTTCAGACTGCGGACTCCCCCATTTTGCTGCGAACTCCCTCTTTTTCTGGGCAGGGAGTCCACGTCCGTTGGACTGCCTTGTTCAAAAGTTAATTTCTACCTCTGATATCAATTACCTTTCTGTTGTCCTGTGGCTCCCTCATCTCGCCGACGCCATTGGCAGTGTGTGTATATATCGACAACTGCTATCACGAACACATCTGTCTCTGACTGGCAGCTGCGCACTTACTAACGACATACACACGCACGTCTTCATATATATGAGTTATATGAAACTGAACAGAGAAATCAATACGAATGCTTCCGCATATCAAAGCGTAAACCCTACCGAAGCAACGTGCGGAAATCTAATGCATGAAGCTAAACTCATGGTAATGCAGACAAAGATGTACTTTGCCAAAAAAAAAAAAAAAGCACTCTTCGCAGCTAAAGCAGAAAGCATCTAAGGAGAGGAAATTCACCCAGACAACTATAGCTTGCAGAATCTGAAGCGACGTGAAGAATGCGATTGCGTGTGTGGTATATATATATACATCTCTTCATGTAGTTGGTAACAGAACATGACGCTGAAGTGTTATGTTGTGCTTGGTAACAGCATACAGCTGCATGGCTTCTATAGCTGGCTGCACTATAGAGACAAAATCAATTGCGTTTCTATTTTCGTCTGTTTGATATCATGCAGAATAATCGGGCTGTAATTGAGAAACAGGAATACAGCAACAGAGCACCCCAATCAATTATGCGGCCTGCAACCACCAGAGTGGCAGATACATGACAATAGATGTAAGTGCGGTGCGCGCATGCGTGCACACATGTGCGTGCATGCGAGTGCCCGTATGTGAATGTAAGTGCTGGGGTTAACATGCGTGCATGCGTGCACGCATGTGCCGTATGCATATGTTCGTGCGTGCGTGCGTGCGTGCGTGCATGCATGCGTGCGTGTGTGCGTGTATGCACCTGCCAGTGAACGTATATGCGTGCGTGCGTGCGTGCGTGCGTGCGTGCGTGCGTGCGTGCGTGCGTGCGAATGTTAGTGCGAGTAGACATCTGTGTGCATGCCATGTCCGTGCGTGTGTGTTGCGTGTGTGTTGCGTGTGCATTGTATGTGTATAGCAAAACTAGACAGCTTCATCGACCAATATGCCTGCCATTTAAAACCCATTTTAAGTACCTGTCCTCGGTCTAAATTCGTGCTGTCGCACTTCGCACGGAATAATCAATAATTGCAGTGCACACAAGCCCACACAGCCACCACTGCAAATGGCCACTGACCAAACAATTCCAATAATAGTAATCCGAGCAATCGATTATAACGACAGCAAGTAGAAATCATTCTGGAGGGAAACATGGAATATATTTGTGGACGTTGGACTGCCTTGTTCAAAAGTTAATTTCTACCTCTGATATCAATTACCTTTCTGTTGTCCTGTGGCTCCCTCATCTCGCCGACGCCATTGGCCGTTGTCGTGTCACACTCGCGCGAGACGACACACAGGAACTCTGACGAATCCTCGTTGCCATAGTTGTACGTCGACCCGATGTTGACAATCTGTAAACATGCGATAATGCACGAACGGGGAACGCATGCCAAGCATCGTGACGTATAGACTGCATTCTATATGTGGACTGCAATTATTAGTTGTTTGTCATTTTTAGTGTTTTATTGTATTTAACTGTTACTGAATTGAATACTGATTTGATACTGTTGAACTGTTATTGAAGATTACTGGCTATAAATATAAGGATAAAATCTCTCTATCTTCTCCCCCCTCTCTCTTTCTCTCTCTCTCTCTCTCTCTTTCCTGCCTCCTTCCCACCCCCTTTCGCCGATTTGTTTCCTCTCCCTCGCTCGCTGTGTATACCTGTTCGAACTTCCAGCCGTCGGACATTGTAGACACCATCTGTGTGAGTTCGTCCTCCTGGCACTGCAGCACCCGGTATACGTGCTTCCTCCGCTCCTGAAAGACACAACGTCAACGTCAGTGACTTTTGTCAATGAGCATTCTCCCCAATACCTCTGTTTACGCGAGACTCGATTACCCTCATAAAACGCTCAGAATTTTTCCAAGTTTCTAGAAAGTTTCCAAGTTTCTAGAAGGTTTCCAAGTTATTTATAGCACTTTAGGCTCGGATTTTCGACCTCGGTCCGCCTGCAGAGAGAAGGCTGGAGGAAGTCTCGAGTGAGGAGGTAGGACCTGTAGTGAGTCCTGAAATACGTGGTGGGAGGGATAACAGGGAGTTTCACGTAAAGAGGGAGGCAAAGCCAGAGGAAGAGAGAAGGGGGGGGGGGACGTAAAGATAGTGAGAAGTCTCGAGTTGAAGGAGGTGGTAGTCATTAGGTTCCAAGATAATGAGGGGAATAGAATAAGTCCTGAGTGGGTCAGAGGATTGGTATTAGGAGTGCAGAGTGAGGGGGAGGGGGTGGTAGTAGTAGATCAGGAGAAGGATGTGACGCAGCCATGGTGAAAGCCTGTAAGCTCACATCCTACTGTAGACTGAATCAGACCATATAAGGGCGCGCGAATCAATCAGACGACGAGTAGCCGGAGCCGTGGAAATTGATAGGCCTGTTAACACGCAAAATTGCTAGAAGATCCGAGCGGCGCCCTCTGCACATAATTACATGGCTCAGAGATACAACCCTGACGAAAAACCCTGCGCATACATCTCAACCAGAGTTCAATGCAAACCAAATTTTAGAGTGTTATTTTCATGCACGCGAGCTTGAAAAGTAGCCCCCGAAAAATATTTTTTAATTTTTTCCCTGATACATCTACACCGCATGCCCATAAATACGAGTGAACCTGTACATATATTCACACCACACGTTCAGATATACAACACTGACGAGACCTGTGAGTCAGGGTGTTAGCAAGGGAAAAAAATCAGCGAGTCTCACCATCTTGACAATATATTGACACGCAAATAAAAAATATAGTTTTGTTGGAAGAAGGATATGATTTTATTTTCATGCAGGGGTAAAATTGGGCTGCCTCGTGCCGTCTCTATCAAATTTTATCCGTCTCATCCAAGAATAGGCCGTCCAAAAGACGGGTAGACGGGTCTCTGGCTAAAACACTGTTGTGAGTATGTTTAGACCACATGCTCGGAGATACAAGCCTGAGAAATCCTGTACATATTCATACTGCAAGCTCAGATAAACGATAGTTATGAGAGCTGTTCAACTTTTCATACCGTATGTTTTTAGAAACAATGCCGAGCAGCTACTGGTGTTCAATATACCAATATGAAGCGACCACCACGCATTGTCATTATCTATGGTTATTAGCTGTCAAGATCGTTACCACGTTCCGATAATTACACTGATTGCAAGCAAGTCAACTCATCTGCATCGTGCTGGCTTCGTCCCCCCCCCCCCCGTTTGATCCAGGCATCATGAGCAGGGAGCACTGAGGCAGTTTCCTAGATCGGCTAAACGCTGCCGGCAATACGTACGTCGATACCGTACGTTAAAATGATAGTTTGCGATTTAGCCGTTCCAGCACTCCTACTTTTTGCGGACTGGATTTTATGGCGAGTGTGTAACCGTGCAATAGATCCATTGTTTATGGCAATAACCCGCACTTTCTACGTGTTTTCATGAATACATGCATGTAATAGGTGCCCATGGAGGAGCAATTCCACTGTATGAGACAGCGAGAGACACGGGGAAGCTGGGTGCTCCGTGCACGCACGCACGTAGACAAGTACGCGCGACTTTTGACGATATATGCAGCAAAAACGAAGCCAGGGTCACGATGCACAGTACTGACGCGTTACGAGACATCTTTACGACAGCCTAATAGGGCAGAATGTGGGAGTCTTGCAGGAATGAAATCGCACCGAGATGCTTATGACTGCATGCTAGCATTAGCATGCGCTCCACAGGCAAAATCACGACTCACATACAAACAGTAATTCAGAGATTCTTTTTCTTTTGCGTAGTTCTACGCGGTGATACTCCATTAGGAGTGTTCCCAACTTAAATGTCATTAATGGTCATAATATAATAACATATATATATATATATATGGTCATGGTCATATATTAGTTTGTGGTTTTACTGTCATTTAGGTTAGGGTTAGGGTTAGGGTTAGGATTATCAATCATTAATCATTAATCATTAATCATTAATGATATCAAAGTTGGGAACACTCCTAATGGAGCGTTAGCCGTTCTACGACTGCCTACCGGTCGCAGCGTAACATAACGTCCTTACACGCAGTGATACGAAAAGGAGTTACTCATGGTTAGGGTTATATGCAGCATGCTGAGGTTAGATGCATATTATTAGAAGCATGTCTAATTGGACTATAAAATCGTTTCATCTACGCGTTGTTCTGTTATACTCTGGCACAAACTTACATTTTAATTGCATAGCAGCATAAATAATATACAATAATGTGGGCAGAACCTGTGGGAGGTTTTGTTGCCCTCTCAGGAGTCAGGACAATGTATACAAGGCGCCTTGCCCTCACTAGCTGGTGACGACACACTAGCCACGAGGCGAAACCGGCAGATGAAAAGAAGATGTTTCAATCACCATGGTGATTTCCTGCCAACTTCCTCCACCAGCCCTGCTAATATCGGTTTGGCGACTTCGCAAATCGGCCCTTTTCCGCTCTGCTGGGATGGATGCCGGAGCCACATCTACCCTCGTGCTTACCACATACGAAGGGTGTTGCACAAGGGTTACTGTTCTCATACAGGGGACATACATAGTCACTATATTATGATGATCATACTTGAATAAATTTATTCGCTTGAACTCCTCGACATATTAAAGGTGAAGTGCTCTGGATCGCAGCATTCAAACTCATTTCCACCAATCAGGACATGCTATGTTACAGCAGGCAGTGCTGTTCGACTTCCACATTGTTTTCCAGCGTTATAATGACCAGAAACATACCAAACCAAGTATGCGCAGTATAGCAGGATGTAAGTGCTAGTGAAGAAACCCCCTCCCCTTTTCAAAATCAGTTTAAAGCGTTGAATTTTCGCTGCACCACTGAAATCACACTGGCTTTTTGCCCGGGCGCAGAGCCGCGGGTGTATATATGCATGAGGCTTCACTGTAGTTGTATTTCACCATGGCCAGTCAGTCAGGCAAGCTTACGCGACCGTCGTCGCCATCACACGTAATAGCAACACATGTACACGCAGCGTGCGAACATTCACACCTCGTAGCTTTTACACGCCGCCTACCATCTCCCTTGCACCGATTCCATAGCAACTAATTATAAACGCGCACGCACATTTAAACATGGAGAGGCGACGCATAGAACCCGCGCGAACGATATGGCAGTATTGACAGGGCGCTGTTTATTTGTGCTGCATGTCGTAGGGCAGCGCAAAACCGATGAGTGGCAGCAAGGCAGGAGCTAGCTGTAATGCCCAGCTCACTAAGGAGCCAACGCACAATAAATTTACAGTGAACGTCATATCTCACACCTTCCTGGCTTATAATACGAGGCACACGCTTGCCCGCAGGGAGTCATATCTCGGCACTCACGGTCAGCAACCGAAAAAAGGCGCGTAGCCAGGCTTTCCGAGTACTTGGGGGGCGGCAATGCAAAATAAAAGACAGGGGCGTAAATCGCCGTAACGAGAGGGAGTGTAGAGGTGGGGCGGATGATCGGGCAGAAGAAAGTGCTACCTCCACATACCTAGCCATCGAGTCCGTACGGCCCACAATATATTTTTACAACTAGCAACATGGGAATGGAAGACCAGGAGAGAGGGGTGGGGAGCGAAGAGAGGAGGTAGGCAACCCGTGGTAACTGCGGCCGAATCGGCGCACAGCACGAGAGTGAGCGACTATCAACACTGAGTATATGTAGTAGTGACCACACACACAGGCGGATATTCCAGAGCATTTATATAGAAAAGGGGTGTCCAGGAAGGAAATAAACGCTACACTTTTTTTTTGGCTTATCTTTTCTGTGTGGTTTTTGCAAATAATGCGGGGCCGAGCCGCCATCTTAATGTGGGGAGGTTTTTGGGGTGTACTCTCACCGGCCAAAGATTTTTTTAAAAAATTGGTGCATTTCAGAAAGTACGCATCTGAGGCAGTTAGATTATTTCCTATGATGTCTAGAAGCTGAAATAAATTTTAATCAGATCCGTCCCGCCGGTACAACCTGGTCGGATACCCTTGTCGCCCATTTCTAGTCAATTATAACGAATATTACATATATATATCCAAGTGTGCGAAGCTATCTCAGATGCAAGAAAAACTTAGGCGGACTGAACAAAAACACTAAAGATTTTTACGATGTGGACATATTATAATTGAGTAAGTGAGTGTGTGTTGGTGCGTCGCACGCTTGGCAGTGTCACTGTCATCGAACGGTGGTAGTGTGTTAGTGTTGTGATGCAGTGCGTGCCATCGTTGAGTCAGTGCGTGCGTGCGTGCATGCCCTTGCTGTGAGAAGTCTGTGGTATCTGTGTGTGTGGTAGTGATCGTCGGTCAGCTGCGATAGCGTGTCTGTTAGCGTGCGTGCGTGCGTGCCGTGCGTGCGCGCGACCACGCGTCTGCGGTGCGTGCAATTGGGTCCTAAAATGAAAAAATTCAAATTTTTGTTTCCTGTTCTCAATTTTTAGTTGTTGCGCTTTTTTTTGTTGGTAAAGGTCAAAGGGGAGTCACTTAACCGCAACGCAACGGCGCCAGAGCCGCGCTACGCAACGCACGCACGATGTAGGCCGCGCGAGAGACCACCAGCTACGCACAATGCAGCGCATCAGCTAACCTAGCATCTAGGTCACTTGAACTATCACAACACACCAGCAAAACCGTGCCAACACGCATATACACAACAAGTAGGTGAGAACACACTACACGAAAACGACAATCAAGTTCCGAATTTGTGATTGTCACTAGAAATCACCGCACATCACACGCTAGCTGCACGCATGTGGCGACGCCACTGCACGCACGCACGCACTGCACGGCACACACGCACACAACACACTACAGCACACGTACATAGCATTTATGACAACCATAACGTAAGCATGCCACGCACATGGCAAAGTTTGACGACCGTTCAGCGTTTGCGAGAGGCCGTGCGCCGTAGCCGATCCCATAGTAGCTAGGGGGGTCTGGGCATGCCCCCCAGAAAATTTTGAAATAGTTTAAGCCATTTTAGGGCCCAATATTTGAGTCCGGTATGTGTGTGGGGGGGGGCCGACCGACCCCCAGCGCCCGCCCCCTGGCTTACGAGACCTGCGGTGGCAGAAGGACAGAGCTCATTTAAATGCGCTTACGGTCATAAAGCAGAGGCAATTACATGGAAGCTGCAAGGGTACCGTTTCACTGCCACTGTTTTACATTCTACTTCCCATTACTTATTCAGACTAACTTAATCCTCTTCGTTCCTAGAAGAACATAGAGTTTGGTCCTCCACAACTAAAGGGGCAGCTGACCGTCGCAACATGGTTTGGATCAGGTCTGCGTTCTTCTCCTTTCAAATAAGCGATGCGGGTTTCATTCCACATAGGTGCACGCTTTCGGCGCGATTTTCTCCGCGCCTTTTTGCGCTCGCTGGCCGTGCGATAACATTTCTGCGCTTAGATGTTGCGGGATTCTGGCTGGGTTTGCAGCCACGGGTCTTTATTGGAGATCCAGCTAGACCCACTTTTATGCGCCAAATATTCTTGAGACTTTACTTAGAGTTAGAGGTAGAGTCGATGAACAGCTGCCAGCTTCGTTGTCTGTCTCCATGGACCTGCTACGGAGGTGGATTAAGAAATGATCGAGCTTGAGCAAGATGTTTCTATTTCTCTAGGCTGGTTTACAGATGCTTGACGTTTCTTTTCTATTCCTGTCTTTACTGTCTATTCCTACCCTTGTGAGTTAATCCACTTCATTATGCTGCTCGGCATGTAACTTGCGGTCATTCAGAAAGATGCAAATTTCTTGAGATGTGTTGTTCCACATGCATTTCGTATTCCTATCATTTTTGCCCAGTATATTTTTGTCTATAGCCTGTAGCACGTGTGCATGCGTGCGTGCGTGCGTGCGTGCGGGTGAGGGGGTACGTGCGTATATGCACCTGTACGTGTGCGTGTGTATATGTGGGTGTGAGTGTGCACCTGTGGGTGCGCGTGCACGCGTGCATTCGTGTGTGCGTGCGTGCGTGCGTGCGTGTATATACATAACTTTCGATGATTTGCCTTGCTAGAATGAAATCATAATTCATGAGAGCTAGCAGCCATTCAGAGCAGCAGCCATCACGTGCGCACGCCATGAATGAATCGTCGTTGCGACGAAAAAATTGTATTATTGATCACGAAAAATTCCAAGATTAATGTGAGAAAAATCGTATTGAACGATCTGCCTCGCTTTCCATTTATAAATGGAAAAAAATCGCGCACATGCAGTAATGCGCAGCTATCGAACGAAGTTCACAATAGACGTCTTTTAAATGTTGAGTATTAAAATTCTCAATGTCTATACCAAAGCTGTGTAGATTTGGAGAGGCGAATGTTAATATATATTTATATATCAGGAGTACATAATAGGAGTATATATACATCCCTATTATGTACTCCTGATATATATGTATATATACACGTGTGTGCGTGTGTTGCGTGTGTGCGTGCGTGCGTGCGTGCGTGCGTGCGTGCGTGCGTGCGTGCGTGCGATGCTAAGCGGTGTCATATGGCACGAAGTCAGGTGAAACAACCAGCAACCGGTTATGTCCATTTTATGTACACTTCTGCTCAGCTTTCTGAAAAATTCATGCAGCTCAAATACTTTTTTCTGTTCTACTCACTCACGTACACAGACACTCGGATGGAATGAATAGCAGATCACGTGGTGTCATTAAAGATCAATAACAATGGACGTCGGAAATGCATGGAATTTTTGCTCACTAAGCGCACCTAATTTGCATACGTGTCTCCTAAAATTTCCTTAATAGCCACTTAACAGTTATGGATAGATGCCTAATTGCTTTCGAATTCGTATCTGCGCACAAAAAAAGATTCGACGAAAGTTTTAGGGGTATTTTAATTTTGTGCAGAACGAACGAGAATTAATTGTGTTAGTAAATGATTCAGGTATGTTAGACTGTAGAATAATGTAACATAATGTGTATGAAAATACTACGACATGACTAATATAGATGACTATAGGCATATAAAATCATTATGCAGGGGAAAGAGTAAGGCTTCTTATGTGAAACAATGTAATGTGACAATAATCTCACCATAACATGGTAACGATATGACATATCTACAAGGCTAGGGCTTCTGTAAATATATATAGCCTTCGGTTATCATAGGTGACATATCTGTCGGGGGCATCGCCTATGCCCTTATCTTCCATTATCTTTCCTAGCACGGCTAATGCCCGTCATGATGGAGCCGGCTCCATCAAGTTTTTTACAACGCAGCTCAGTTATCAGTGTAGTAACAGTACCAAATTTGGGCATATGACATCAATTATCAGCGCTCCAATAGTTGACGGAAACCGATAGCCAAAATGCTTACCGCGTGTAGGATGGTGGCAGAAGTGGATACGAGGGCGGCGTTTTTGGCATGTGAGAGGGAGGTTTAGCGAGCCGATATCTCAGCCTAGCAGTATCGCTATTGACAAGCGGTTGGTCTTGTGTAGAGAGCAAGGAATTCTGCTTAATGCAATAACATGAAATTATTCTAGACCTCGCAGGCAAAGAGATAATGTAGTCGCTGGAAATAAGCACTATTTCCCCGTTTTTTTCCGTTGTACACTTAGGTATATTATCCGCTCTTGATATAATAGTATATAATACATAATATATAATTATTAATATATAATATATATAAATAATAATATAGAGAATATAGAATATAATAGTATAATAATAAAATAATAATAAATAAAAACAAAAATAATAATATAAGAATATATAATATAATAGGGATAATAGGATAGAATAGGGATAACAGGGATAGTAGATTATCTACTTCTGAAACACATGAAGCACGAGCTACTACATATAGCACGAGCTAAGAAGGCTCGCGGAATGTGAAGTTTACAGACAGTGCAATTTCAAGCGAGAGCAACAGAATGTGTGAGCGTGCGTATACGTGCGTGCGTGCGTGCGTGCGGGTGAGGGGGTACGTGCGTATATGCACCTGTACGTGTGCGTGTGTATATGTGGGTGTGAGTGTGCACCTCTGGGTGCGGCGTGCGCGCGTGCATTCGTGGTGTGCGTGCGTGCGTGCGTGTGTGTATGTATATACATAACTTTCGATGATTTGCTTGGCTGAATGAAATCAAATTCATGAGAGCTAGCAGCCATTCAGAGCAGCAGCCATCACGGTGCGCACGCCATGAATGAATCGTCGTTGCGACGAAAAAATTGTATTATTTGATCACGAAAAATTCCAAGATAATGTTGAGAAAA
The DNA here is from genome assembly GCF_000485595.1 of Priapulus caudatus. Classification (NCBI taxonomy): domain Eukaryota; kingdom Metazoa; phylum Priapulida; class Priapulimorpha; order Priapulimorphida; family Priapulidae; genus Priapulus; species Priapulus caudatus. Next base: position 18,757 of record NW_014578168.1, read on the forward strand.
ATCGTATTGACGATCTGCCTCGCTTTCCATTTTATAATGGAAAAAATCGCGCACATGCCAGTAATGCGCAGCTATCGAACGAAGTTCACAATAGAGTATTATTAAAATTCTCAATGTCTACAAAGCTGTGTAGATTTGAGAGGCGAATGTTAATATATATATATATATATATATGTATATATACACGTGTGTGCGTGTGTTGCGTGTGTGCGTGCGTGCGTGCGTGCGTGTGTGTGTGTGGTGCGTGCGTGGCGTGCGTGCGTGTGTGTGGTGCGTGTGCGTGCGTGTGTGTGTATTATATCGACAACTGCTATCACGAACACAATCTGTCTCTGACTTGGCGTGCGCACTTACTAAACGACATACACACGCACGTCTTTCATATTATATGAGTGTATATGAACTGAAGCAGAGAATCATACGAATTTGCTTCCGCAATAATCAAAGAGTTAACCCGTACCGAGAGCACGTGCGGAAATCTAATGCATGAAGGCTAAACTCTATGTAATGGCAGACAAAGATGCTACTTTGCCAAAAAAAAAAAAAAAAAAAAAGCACTCTTCGCAGCTAAAGCAGAAAGCGTGTAGAGGGAAATTCACCCAGACAACCACTAGCGAATCTGAAGCCAGTGGAAGAAACGAGTTGTTGTCGTGGAGGCGTGCGGAATGGTGTGTGGTTATATATATAATCTCTTCATGTAGTTGCATGGTAACAGAACATGACGCAGAGTGTTATGTTTTGTGCTTGGTACAGCATACAGCTGGCATGGTTCTATAGCTGGCTGGCCACTTAGAAGACAAAAATTCAATTGCGTTTCTATTTTGTCTGTTTGCATATCATGCAGAATAATCGGGCCTGTAATTGAGAAACAGGATACAGCAACAGAGCACCCCAATTCAATTATGCGGCCTGCCAACACCAGAGTTGGCAGATACATGACAATACATGGTAAGTGCGGTGCAGCGCTGCGTGCACAAATGTGCTGCATGCGAGTGCCCGTGCGCGAACCTTTTGAATGTAAGTGCTGGGGTCGGGTTAACATGCGTGCATTGCGTCCGTGCAACGCACTGTGCCGTATGACATTATGTGTGCGTTGCGTGCGCCGTGCGTCGTGCGTGCATGCATGGTGCGTGCGCTGTGCGTGTATGCACTGCCAGTGAACGTATATATGCGTGCCGTGCGTGCGTGCGTGTGGATGCGATAGCGTTGGTACTGATGTTGAGTGCGGAGTAGACATCTGTGTGCATGCATGTCCGTTGCGTTTGTGTTGCGTTGTGTAGTTGCGGTGCATTGTATGGGTGTATTAGCAAAACTAGACGAGCTTCAATCGACCAAATATGCCTGATTTAAAACTCCCATTTTTAAGTACCTGTCCTCGGTCTAATATGTGCTTTCGCACGGTTCGCACGGAATAACATAATTGCAGTGCCACAAGCCCCACACAGCCACCACGCAAATGGCCACTAGACCAAACAATGCAATAATAGTAATCCGAGCAATCGACTTATAACGACAGCAAGTTAGAAATCATTCTGGAGGGAAACATGGAATTATTTTTGGCTATCAGTTCGTGTAAGCTCTTGCAGTTGTGATCGTGGCGGCGCTGGAAGCAGCAGCGGATGCGTGATGGTGGTGGGTGGTTGTCGGCGGCGGCGGTGGTTGGTGGTGGTGCTGGTGGGCTGCTAGGTGGTGGTGGTGTGATCGACATGTGGTGATGGTGCTCGGTGGCGGTGGTGGCTGGTCGGTGGGTGGTGGTGGTGGTTGGTTGGTGGTGGTGGTCAGGGTCGGTGGTGGCAGTGGGGGCTGCAGGAGTGGCCAGCCCAATACTTTCCTTAACTGCTTCAGGTTGCAGTAGATTTCTCATAATTATTAAAGAGCAGAATAGTTTCAACCTTTGCTAGTGAGCAATACACTTCTTCAGCAAATATTCAAAAGCTGAATTATGTCAAAATACTCTTCAGCAAAATAATGTGTGTATATATATATATTATATAATAATATATATATATATATTATATTATATATATACTATATAATATATATATATATATATGGTGGGTGGATGAAGAGAAAGATGAAAGATGGATGGATGGATGGAATGGATGGATGGAGTGGATGGATGGGTGGATGGATGGATGGCTGGATGGATGGTATGGATGGATGGGCTGGAGGATGGATGGATGGATGGATGGATGGCATGGATGGATGGAGGGGATGGATGGATGGATGGAATGGATGGATGATGATGGATGGATGGATGGGATGGATGGCTGGATGGATGAATGGATGGATGGATGGATGGATGGATGGATGGATGGATGGAATGGATGGATGGATGATGGCTAGATGGTGATGCGATGAATGGATGGAGGATGATGGATGGATGGATGGATGGATGATGGATGGTATGGCATGGATGGATGGATGGATGGATGGATGGATGGATGGATGGATAGATGGATGGATGGATGGATGGATGGATGGATGGATGGATGGCATGGATGGATGGAGTGTTTGGACAGACAGATGGATGGATGGATGGATGGATGTGGATGGATGGATCGATGGATAGTGATAGAACGATGGTATGGATGCATGGACAGACAAGATGGATGGATATCATATATAGATAGACAGATAGATAGATAGGTATAAATAGCTCACCAGTTGCTGCTTCTGTGAGTCACGTTCAGATATCCTTATCTTGACTAATTTGATAAGTTCCTCTATATTATAGAATTCCGCTTCCTCTAGCACCCCTGAAACACAACCAGAGACTGATGAACTGTAGAAACAATTTTATACATATATATATATTATATACTATAACATATATATTTATATAATATATAATATATATATATACCGACAATAGTGACAGTAATGCACATAAAGATGTCCATAGGAACATTATATACATGTGTGTGCGTGCGTTCTGTGCGGCGTGCGTGCGTGCGTGCGTAAATCTAGGCTGTTTTCAACACTGGAGTGACTATACGTTATGGATAATTAGTTAATTACGGATACATACATATAAGTATATATATAATAATAATATATATGTATATGTATATGTCACTATGGACTTCCATGTGCATTACCGTCACTATTATCGTAAATAAACCATTCATGACTGGTTATAATATATTCTTGCCGGTGGTCAAATGCTAAGGTTATCAGGATCAAGGAACATGAGTTTGGGTCTTCCCGGGCCTTCCCTGCCCCTCGCCTCATTTTTGATGGTGTTGAAGAACGTACGGAGGTCAATCAGTCCAAAGGAACCCTATTTCAGACTGC
>NW_014578168.1:22078-36381 GCF_000485595.1 Priapulus caudatus
TATACTATATATATATATATATACTATATATATATATATATACATACACAGTTGTTCCCCTGGCCAATAAGGGCTCTGTTGAGGTAGTAAATGCTTTTTGTCATGTTGTTTGCGCGCTTCGCAGTCCTAGCAAAGTGATCAGTGCTAGTGCCTGCGCCAAGCTAGCGGCGCGTCTTGCAGTGCTGCATGCATGCTCCCGCGGGGAATTTTTTGAAAAAATGGTCCAATTTTGGTGCTTTATAGCGTATTCTGAACACAGGTGTATGAAACTCTTGAATCTCTTTTTCAAGTTTGTCAAAAGTTTCATTCACGGCGATGCAGTGCTTTTGCACAAATTTTCTGCTATTATGGCGGTGCAGAATTTTGGCCGAGGCCGGTCCCCGCCTCGCTCGTGTCAATGCAGCGGGAAACACTGTATACTAATATATATATATATATTAGTATTGTATCTGCTTCATCCTACATGGGCTATATATTTCTTCCATCCGCCGCCTGCCCATATTACTATGAACCTACACATATTTAATTATACATTGCTTCATGATAATACAAACTGACTCCTTAAACCTTGACTCCTTGAACTCTTGACTCCTTGACTTCTCTTGAACTCTTGACTCCTTGACTTCTCTTGAACTCTTGACTCCTCTTGAACTCTTGACTCCTTGACTTCTCTTGACTCCTTGACTTCTCTTGAACTCTTGACTCCTTGACTTCTCTTGAACTCTTGACTCCTTGACTTCTCTTGAACTCTTGACTCCTTGACTTCTCTTGAACTCTTGACTCCTCTTGAACTCTTGACTCCGTGACTTCTCTTGACTCCTTGATCTTCGGTCTTGAACTCTTGCACTCCTTGACTTCTCCTTGAACTCTGACTTCCTTGACTTCTCTTGAACTCTTGATGCTTGACTTCTCCTTGAACTCTTGACTCCTTGACTTCTCTTGAACTCTTGATGCCTTGACTCCTTGACTTTCTTCACAGCTTGAATCCTTGAACCAACTCCTTAGGGAGACCGTACAATTTATACTGACCACTAAAAACCATGCACACCGCTCACGAAAAGGTCATGGCGTCTGTGCGAGAGAGAAAGCCAGGTTGAATTCCAACCCGCTCCGCGCATTCTGCAAAATTCAGCGTTTTAATCTAGATTGCCCGTAACCTTTCCTGCGGCGTGAGGCTCAACCTGTGTTTATCGATCTGTCAGCAGCGATGCAGTACTACTCGAGGCAAGCTAACCTGACCCCACAGCCACCCCCAACAACTGTGATACATTGAGATGCTGCAGAAGATATCAAGCCAGCAGCGGCTTGCTCCGATAGTTACAAACACATTAGAAGTAGATAATAGGAATAATATATATAATATATATAATAATAATATAGAATATAGAATATAATAGTATAATTAAATAAAAATAATAATAAAAACAATCAATTATATAATATAAGAATATATAACTATCAATAGGGATAACTAAGGATAGATAGGCGGGATAATGGGGATAGTAGATTATCTACTTCTGGAACACATGAAGCTCGATGCTACATACATATAGCAGCACGCAGCTTAAGAAGGCGTCGCCAGGAATGTTGAAGTTTACAGGACAGCTGACAATTTCAAGCGACGAGCAAACAGAATTGTCGCTGAGGGTCTGCGTCGGTGCATGCGACTCGTGCGTTGCGGGTGAGGGGGTACTGCGTATATGCACCTCGTACGTGTGCGTGTGTATATGTGGGTGTGATCGTTGCACACTGTGGGTGCGCGTGCACGCGTGCATTCGTCGTGTGCGCGTGCGTGCGTGCTGTCGTATGTATATACATAACTTTTCGATGATTGCCTTGCCTAGAATGAAATCCATATTCATGAGAGCTAGCAGCCATTCAGAAGCAGCAGCATCACGGTGCGCACGCCATGAATGCAATCTCGTTGCGACGAAAAAATTGTCATTATTTGCATCACGAAAAAATTCCAGAGTAATGTGAGAAATATCGTATTGAACGATCTGCTCGCTGTTCCATTTTAAATGGAAAAAAATCGCGCACATGCCAGTAATTGCGCAGCTAATCGAACGAAGTTCACAATAGACGCTTCTAAATGTATATTAAAATTCTCAATGCTCTTACAAAGCTGTGTAGATTTGCGAGAGGCGAATGTTAATATATATTTAATACTATAATATATATATTATATCACGTTTGTGTGCTGTGTGGTTGCTGTCGTGCGTGCGTGCGTGCATTGTGTGTGTGGTCGTGTGTGGTTTGTCGGTGCGTGCGTGCGTGTGTAGGTGCGTGGTGCTGCGTGCGTCTCGGTGTGTGTATTATATCGACACTGCTATCACGAACACAATCTGTCTCTGACTGTTCAGACTGCATCAACACCGCATCAAGCTACACGACCCCAGACCTAGCTCAATGAAGACCTTATTCGAGGCTCACAATACACTTGCTGACTTGCCGGAATCGATAGACCAGCGCATCCGATCCCCATCAGCATGGCAGAGCCAGCTCGTGTGACGCTCTTTCGCTCTAGAGACCTGATACCAAGAGCATGACAACCACCGCTGGGGCATAATTGCACAGGAGTGGCATTTGGGAGCCGATGACACTAGAGGGCCATTATACAGAGAACGCAAACCATCTAAACACTGTAATCAATGGCACCTAGTGACACCTACAGCCAACTGCATGCCTATTAGATAACACTGACCATAAGTGCTGTAGGCGATGACATTCGAAGGTGATGTTACAGTGCTACAATGGATGCTAGCAGGGCTAGTATGGGAGCATATCGCGGGTAAGGTAAAGACCAGAAACGTGCAAATCTGCTCTACTTAGAACATAATAGAGTGCAGATGTCTTTATCAGACATGTATCTATAGCCAAAAAAACTACCACACAAAATCCTGCGGCGCTGGTGGACGGCCAGTCACTCCCAGTAGAAATGAGACTAGCATCTATTGGGATCATATTGTTAAGGATTGAAGTCATTGCGGCTTGCCCACAGATTGCTCCCTGCTTCCTCGGCTCACTGACATCCGCTTTGCTTGCATTTTTCGGGCAACCAGATTTTAGGATACTGCAAAGGATCAGGCAGTTGTGAATATTCAGTCATTCTAAAGCCCCATGCTGATTACCCAGGACTCAAACTTTCTTTAGGTTTAGGGTCGATCTACACAGATATGTAGTTCAAATCAACCAACAATCAAAATCAAATCAAATCCAAGTCAATTATTAATAAATCAAATCAATTATAAACCAACAAAACTGCTCATCGTGTGACAAATCTGCTTAAAATAAAATGAACCTCCCGACAATCCGAATGTAGGCCTAACTGTATCTAAAAAATTGTTTTTGTGCAAGTATTGCTTTTTATACAATCAACAATACATATCTTTTTTTTTTAAATCAGTTCGAATTTTAGCTCTGCCTTTACAGAGTGACATATACCGACGATAGGTGCTCTGGGGTTTAACATAAGAAATACGTAAGAAAGCCATAACACAATTGACCTGATGAAAGGTTTGCTCTGAGTCTGAAATTGAGACCATGAACACGAGGAAAGCGAGCAATGCGTGTGGCAAACGCCAACACCCTGCACAGCTGGACCGTTCAAAACCAGAGATCTAAACCCAACGCCGACCCATCCTCAGACCAAACACGTTAGGAGACGGTGCTATTCTGGATTCAGAGCAGTCTGTGTGCGCTGGTTCCTGCACAGTGCCGCGCACCGCTAATGGGTAACTAAAGATGGTAAATCTCAACAGCCCAGATGACGGCCAATTCGAACGAGACGGACCGAGAATTTTAACAAGCTTCGCATAACTGCCCGCTCTACCACTGACCGTACGTACGTTCCTTAGATTCATGAACCATCAGCAAGGGGAAGGTATAACCATACCCAGCGATCGACTCGTGCTACTATGCTTGTATCGCTGCATGATAAGCAACACCTGACCATTGCATACATGCACACCCCGTGATGAAATCAAATGAGCGTGTACAAGGATTGAGTCAGTAGTACAAACACAGAGATGAAGCCCACTGGATAAGGCAGTCGTCTGCATTAGAGCAAGCAACGGGAATGCAGCACACATGTACGAGTATATAGATCTACAGCTGTAAACGAGCACACCTACAAGTCATAGACCTACAGGTGTAAGAAAGTATAATACGTAAAATAATATCTACAGGTGTGTAATGGCATGCCTACGGGTGTGCTAAAGCACACAGGTGTATACCTTATACGCAGGAACATACACGCAGGAACATAGCTATACGCTAAGCCCAATACCCGGCTCCAATTGTTCTAGCCATCTGAGCAAGATAATTGTTTCCTTAGATTTTGTTGCTATGGCGGTCAAGCAAACCCCCAGATTGTCAAGTTTGTGGCCCTTCGTTGACAAATATAATAATTTATGACGTCCCTTACTCCTACCACAACAATGATTGGTTAAAGCTGAGTGTCAATCACATAAGTTTCTCATCTAGGTCAATTCTTACCTTCTTCTTCTAGATGTTTGTTGATCACGAGTTTCCCGTGTCGCAAGTAGTTAAGGACGGGACCGAAAAATGTAGGATCTCTGTCTATCAAATATGCGCCGGACTCATCCTGCAAGAAAAATACATTCGCTTGCTTTACAAATTAATGTTATTGTTAATAATTGGCAGAACTGATAGTAACGTAGAGCACACGTACAGGTGTCAGTTTGTGGTTTTCAATCTATGTCTATTCTGCAGGTATCGGTAACCTTGTAAACTATGGTGGCCTGCGTACACCTGGAGATTCACACCTGATTCATGTGAGGCGTATAATTGTATAATGCATGTGATTGTTGCATGAAGAACCTGAGCTCTCAAGATTGCGATTGCACGCATTCCAAGAGGATAAATTGTATACATGTATAGGTTAACGTCCTCTCCTGCTATATATAACTTACATCAATATATTACGGGCACGCAAAATAATGACTCAATAATAATTTTACAACCCAGTGTTAACTAAATAAATGCGATGTGATTTTTGTAGTTATTGCACCGCCAAATGGGGTGTAGCTCACCATTTTTTAATACAACTATGCGTAGGCCTATATAAGAACTATCCTATATCACATATATATATACAGCATCTGTATTTTCTTTAACCATTATATCTCAAGGTTGACAAAAGGATGTACAATCTAGGATACATGTCAAACTATGATATATTACTAATATTCAATCAGGTTATAACATTAGCCATGAAAAGCAGCCATATCTCTCTATTACTCTCTATATATCTATCACACTGTATGACTGTGGCATTGCTTTCCTTCTCGCTATCTGAGCCAAGTATCCTTCCTACTCTAACTCCACGGTTATCTCTACTGTGTGTGTTCATGTATCTCGTATCTTGTATCTTGGTGTCCCTCTCTTGTATTTCACAAGGGAGGGACCCCAAGATACAAGATACAAGATACATGTGATATATGCTGCCCACCGCCCATCTCTATCACTCACTCCATCCATGTGCATATTAAGTTTCTCTTCGCGGAACCCCTCCCCACACACACACACCTCACATTACACATCGATATCTTACTCAACACTCCTATTGCACACATTATATGTGTTGTGAATCTTGTTTTGCAGATGACTGGCCTAGCAAAATAAACAGGCCCTATAAAGCGCACAGCAAGAGAATCTCACGTTCGTCTCCAGATTCCAAGATAGAAACGGCAAAAGCAAACAAGACCGAATTAGTCAACAGTGCATTCCACCCTGCTAGGCATGCAGGCGGGTAACATTATCTACAGAATACCATCACATGCATCACATTGCTCCTGATTTACTCATGAATCAGAACTTATTCGAGAAATGAAGCTGCTGTGAATAGTTATTCATGCGGCTCTATCATTATCTCATGTGGAAGAAGTGATGGATTAGCATCCAAGTAGATGGGAATATTACAATGACTCACTACTAGCATGTAGAGCTCGGTCTGACACTTGCATTATCGTAAAACAATGTCGCTACTGCGACACCCATGACTTTGGTCACTAGCTTAAAAATTCTACTAACTTACTTCCCTGATTTAAACGGTTATAGCTTAAAATATATTTATGAAATATCATGACTGTGTGCAGCTAACTCATACTATAAGCTGGTTATTCCATCATAAAACATATATACACCTTAAAACCATTTATATACACCTCGTAAAAATGAAACTAAGCAAGCAGTACAGCAATTGTCATTTGCTACACCGGTATTGTAGTATATACTATATAGCATCAGTGTATGATTGAAACACTGGATCATGCTAATGGTAAATGTTCGTTAATATGTAAATTAATTCGGAGTACGACATTTCACGTATGAAATTTTTTATTCTTAAAACCAAAATTAATATTATTAGATTGCCTCAATTTCATACAGCCAAACCATTAGCCTATGAGTTTCACTCAAGGTAAATGCCAAATGCGGACCCTATACAGACAGATGGTTATTCTATCGAAATGAACGCTAACACAGGTTTAACTATAGAATCATTAGCTACTAAAAGATGCACTAATTATAAAACGTGGAAGAAATGTCGCTTGTGATGTAGAAACATTCATATCTCGCTGCTCAAAAGATGTATGCATAAAATGTCTCTGAAAACGCCAGAAAGCTTGAGTGCAGACCTTACATCAATATATGCAAAGTACATGCAAATCAGCAGCAAACTTTGCATGGAATATGCCACTTACTAGTCGGAACGTATTGCAAGCGCATTGTGCACTTTGTGTTCAAGCAGATTTTGGAATTTAGATGAGAAGCTCTTAGTCTTATGCTTACTCTGACGTACACAAGTTATTACAATCTACATTTCAACATCAGACTGCCAAAGTATTTGTCAGAATTTGTAACCTGCCAAGATGCCAGAAACTGGCAGAAAGGCAATTGTACGTCTAAGCAAAACAAGAATGTTCATCACCACAAACAAGGGAGAAGCATTCGAAACACTTTATAAAAAATTGTTCAAGGCGCATTCGTCACAGTTACAGAAAGAACAGAATGTCGGTTCTTACATGTGTAGCATTGCTGTATGAGACTTACTAGTTTTAACACGAGTTTGTGCCTAGCATTCATTCTCTATGTAAACTTTCAGTTTTCACTGGTAAATTTTGACATTGCATAAATCAGCTAGGCTCACCTTTCTATTTGAAATGACAGATTTTAAAATACGAAACCATGGCTGAACACTTACAATTAGATTCATGTAAATCAATTGACTTAAATTTCTTATCAAATACAGGATCTAAAATTGGAGAGAAATTACTGGGATCAGGAGTAATCCTTCACATTTATTAATGATGACAGTGTATATATCTATTAATATATACAATAAAAGGCAAGTGGATTTCCAAAAAAAAGTAAAGTTGTGGAAAATTTAGGTTCGTTATTTTTTGCGAGTAGGTTTATACACAGTGTTCTACATGGCGACCAAAACTCACATCACTGTTCACTAACAGTAACAGGCGAGTAAATACATTGGTCACTGCAGCGCGACCACTCGCTTGCAATTTGCATGCAGAAGCATTATTTACACACGACCTCGCGCCCACCAGGTGCTGAGACTGACACCAGCGTGGCTCTTGCTATTGATTTAACAGTGCTTGCTGGTACATGCGCTGCAATGCGTGACAGACTAATCTGAACTTGTATGGCCTAAGATGCAGTGGCGGTGTCGACTGATCACCGAGTTATCGCTGAATTATTTCGGGGGTGAAGTGTACTAATGATAACAAATTCGTAAGTCTAGAGCGGGCAAGGAACCCCTTACTGAGGCTCCACCATCATAGAGCGCGAAACGATATTTGTTGACCACCTGATTGTTGCATAACATCGATATCCACTGTTTTGAAAGTTTACTAGAGATTGTTAGCAAAAATAAATGGGTTAATTGATGTTGCTCCGACCCTGCTCTACAGATATTGACTACCATGTAAACATTTTGAAAATTGAAGGCCATTAGAGTCATACCCAAAACTTGTTAAAAATTATTAGACAGGAATGAAATGTCACAGCAGTAACATTTAAACAGAAGCGTATAATGACAAATTGTCATTTAATTAAATTGTCACATTAAATTGTCATATAATGACAATTTTGTCATTATACGCTCCTGATTTAAAACTGTTCATATTCTCCCCGTACTTAGCAGGTCCACTTTTTAATAATCTCCCGGCAGTGTATTTATCTAATCTCTGCTTAGCTGCCTGTGATGTTTTTTCATCCTGCTTCCAAAGCTATGTAAAGTAAGATTTTTTTTAAACCTGTTAATTTTATCCTCAGCATCAACAAACTAACTGATAACTGATTAATTATTGCCAGGTCGCGTGGAGGTTTTTGGAATACAACAAACAACATTTCCCCTTCCACTGCAGGGGAGTATAGCAACACCGAACATTTAAACTAGGGGTGAGACCGTACGGGTAGTTCACGATACGATCCGTGTCAGGATAAACCTTTCATGATGCGATAAATATCAAGATACTGTCAAGAGAAATTACCGTAACTGTGCTGTGTTTCCTCACAGTTTAGCTGAGCTTGCAGACAGCATTTCTTATGTCAGTCGTTCGAATGCCTTCATTTCCATACAGGATGACCAAAGTGCACCAAAAAAGCTGACTTATCATATGTTGGTGTGACGATCTTAATAAAATTTTCCGCATCATTCATTTTGCTTGATTTTCCAACCGCCTTAGCAGACTCACGTGGAAATTCTGTGTGTTAAAACCGTTTAGATGGGCTGAAATATGAATCAACGACTATTCAAACTAGTGCTGGCTTACGCATGCCTTACAGTAAATAAATTTAAACATTTCGAGTAGGTTTCCGATTTTGCAAGTAGATGTATTTAACCCAATTGGAGAAAATGCGAGTTGTCTAAAAAGTTAAATTCAAACCCCGAACCTGACATGTATATTCATACATAAAATGTAAATTGTTATAGATCCTGATTTTATCACTACTACCAAGAGTAGATAATAACACATTATTATCTATTATTATTATCTACTCTTGCTACTAATAGCTACGATCCTTAGTCCTTAATCAACTTGCTTCCCAGCAAACTCGACCTGTGTGTTGACTGAACTGAGATTACCCGCCTGGAGGTCCGCCAGCTCGGCTCGTGGATCTACATAAGTTCATTACCCGCCTGGAGATCGGACAGCTCAACTCACAGGCTAACTATAGACAAGCAAGTGCAGCTACTAGAATTAGAGAACAACTAAAAGTGCCTCTAATAGAATATCATCTTAAATACCAGACACTTATATTATCTACTCCTGATTTACATACAATACAAATACATCAACCACCTTTTAAAACTAACCACACAGAAATAATCCCCTACCATACCTTACATATATTGCACTAAAGTCAAGGACACTTTTATTTCAGAGGACCTCCAGGCAGGTCATCTCGACCCACAAGCTGAGCTGGCTGGCCTCTAGGCGGGTAAACTCACCACAATGTGAGCCTAATTAGCAGTTGGGTCGAGTTAATCAGTGCCCATAGCTACTGCTTCCGCATAATATATTGATAGATAACAGCAGAGTGTCTCAGCTAATTCTAAAGTAGTTTGCATGGTGCAGTAACTATTTTTTGCATCATAATGTGGTTAGTGAAATCCTAACTAATGCTGGCTCCAACAACAACAGACCAATTTCAAAAATTTTTGTTGCCATTAATGACTGACGTACATGCATTGGCGAAAGCGAAGTAATCAGTTAGCTTTAGGGTGCTGCCTTCTTGCCACACAAAAGAATTTGTAATTATAAAGGCATTGACTGGGTGTTTAGTGTTTCCACATATTTCTGATTGTTTGAAATCCAGAAAGACATGATACAAGATTGCGTGGCACAGCTTTGATCCTGAGCGCGGATGAGACGCGCAGTTCCGCGGGATATGCGCACGCGACCGCGGGGATGTTCAAGTATGAAGCGCTGTCCGCAGTGGAGACGTGCGCCAAATTCGAGGCCCGGCGCACGTCTCCACAGCGGTCAGCAGATGGTCTGTAGTTTTAGAACTTAGAAGATAACAATGAAGACTTTGTTCTAAATAAGAACTATCGGCAGCTAAATAAGAGCAATATACAGACCTTTAAATTTCTTGACTAGTCGGTCAAAGGGCTTGTTGGGGGTCCATTATGCAGAGCTTCCAATTGAAATGGCCCACGAAATTATCAAGTAGAATTGTGTTTTTCGAAACCCCAAAGAAAATGTCTCCCTCTTACATGCACGCCCTCCCTGAACAATCACGCATTTAGGCGTAAACAATAACAGAGATGAAATTGTGTTGAGTTTGTGGCTCTTGACGCACGTGCATTGACGTACAAGACTGTTGAAAGCACATGCACTTGGAACGTCTCAATAAAAATATATATTGACAAAATTTGATCGGACCGCCTGTGTGCAAAATAGGTGAACGTATGTGAAACATATACAGTTAGTACTTACTGTGACATATCCGTGACTAACTGACACAACTAAATTGGTAAAATGTTCCATGCACCTTAAGAAATTCTGAGAAATTCTGAGGTTATCATCGCAGAACTCACGACACCGCCCATCCTGATGTCACAAAGCTATATGTAAACAAACACGCGTGTTGCGAGGTGCCTGCCTCCGATATCCATTTTGAGGCCCGCTAAGCCAAGCATAAAGCGCGCGGGCAAGACGTCACACACACGTTCATTGGCTAAAACAATCGAGTAGCGCATTTGGGGATTTTCGGAATAATTTAATTTTAAGAAAAACTTCAATGTAACTTTAACTTCAAGAAAAATGTTCAATAAATGACACACTCGTTCACTTCCGAAAGCGGGTAAAAATGCCAGAGTGGCTTTATCAGAGTGGCTATATATATATACCCGGCATATATCTGACGGCTGCCGGGCACGGTCTTCGATTTCTTAAATGCCTGGCAGTTTTTAATTTTCAGCGTTATCTCAAGTAAACAAGGGTTAGGGTTAGGGTTATGGTTAACTGTTTGTACTTATGTATGGTCTGCAGTGCATGCGTTGTACGGTAAAAATACACGCGTCGGTGGTCCTGGTCGAATGGGAATTCTTGACGATCGATTCCCGCGCTGTCAAACTTTTATTGTGGTGGAATTTAATCAGGGTGGAGGTAATTTAAACGGGGCGCAACAATTGAAACAGGGGGGAGTTTTCCCAAACGGAGCGCACGCGCCGTTTGTGCAACGTAGGGAGAACCCTGCCTTCTACATGGCTTTACCTTGCTACTGATATGTGTATACATTCACTTCAAACGTTATTCACTTCTTAAAAGATTGTTTTTCAGAAACTCCGCTTCGTTCCACTTTCCTAAATCATTCGCCATTTCCAAACAATCAGACCAATCAGAGCGAGTCTTACAATAGCCTGGTTCTCGCTTGTATCTGTGGCGCTGCAGGAGGGCTGATATACTCGCTCTGATTGGTCCGATTGTTTGTAAATGGTGAATGAGTTAGGAAAGTGGAACGAAGCGGAGTTTCTGAAAAACAATCTTTTAAGAAGTGAATAACGATTGAACTGAATGTATACACATATCATTAACAAGGTAAAGCCATGTAGAAGGGAACGGTAGGGTTTTTTTTGCGCCAATAGCGGCGTACGGGCCGCATTCACAGCGCATGCATTTTGCATGCGATCTCATGAAATTTCAATGAGCCCCGTTCTGTCCCAATAACCCTCACCAAAATATAAAAAAGGTTATATGGGACAGAATTATTCCGTCTAGTTCAACATAATTAATGTTGTATTCCGATCTGAATGCAAACAGCAAAATATGAGATACTACTCGGCCTTGTATCTTGTATCTTGTATCTTGGTACCCTCTCTTGTATTTCACAAGGCACTCGATTCTACGAGGTGCGGGGTTTATCCAGAGAGAAACAGATTTTAGCCGCCTCCAGTTCTCTAGATATTAGAGTTGAAAGTTTAGTTTCCTCGTCATTGCTGCCAGAACTTTCTGCCTGCATATTCAGACAGTATAGGTCTGTCAGGCTAAGTCGCCCAATCCTAAAATGTGAAAATGTCGGCCGGGATCCAAAACTAGCATTGAGCCAGCCATGTATGATGTTATCAGTGTTAGAATTTAGAGATTGCCAATTGAATTGGATTTCGTCATGCTTACCTTTGCTGTTACAATGCTATTATTCGATACTGCTCGCATAAGTACCTCATTGCACTTGATGCAGCCAAAAGCCTGGCGAATATGGATGCCAGTGGGATTAGAGAAAGTACTGAGGAAGAACATAGGACAAGTCAAAATAGAGAAAAACTTAGAACTCTGACTGAAAATCACGATTGCTGGATTGATTCGAAAGCGAACACATAACAAACGTCAAACCTTGTCCGAATTCAATGCATGGTCCTCCTGACATAGTCGACAGAGAAATGACTGTGGATCTCGGCATAGAGTTGTTTTTGTTGTTAGGAAACATTTTCCACCGACATTTAGCCGCACCCACTGATTCGGAAGGCCGTTCTGATCACTTTTATTAGCACCTTCATGATTTGACACTCCATTCTCAGCCGCCATGACGGAATTCTGAGCGAAGTGGATCCTGGGATACAGCTAATTTATCACATTTTCTCCCGAAAGGTGTCGCCTGTTTTGCCTGCGTTAATCTTTCAAGAAGCTGAGCGTGAAAACTCATCCTGCGTCCCTCTTCTTTTGACGCAGAATCATTTTCATCCTTCTGTATATTCTCTACCCAGGTTGAGACAAGACCATCTGTGAATCAGATAGTGGTGGTTCTTTACACACTTTTAGCTCGGGTGACAAGAGCGTGGAAGAGACAGGTTCAGACATCAATATCAGGTTCAGACATCATAATCATATGTTAATGTTATATATCATAGTACTCATGATGATGCTATTTTACCTAATTACTACTAATACTAGTAATAGTAATACTATTATACTAATTAATATCTATGACTATGATGCAGAGATACTCTGACTCTGGCTCTTGTCGAATAGAATCCTATTACAATGCTGATTTGCTAGAGGTACCTAGCTGTGTTGTTTGACACATATGATATATTTGATATCTACCTACTAATACTATAGCAATTATACCAGGGCCGTAGCTAGGGGGGTGAATAAAACCCGGACCCGGACCCGGAAAACCTGCATAAAACCCGGACCCGGACTAATGTCCGTACTGGTACTAAATGGATCCGGACTGATAGATACAGAATGGGTCGCGGACTGGTACATAATGAGTCCGGACAGGTATAGAATGGGTCCGACTGATACAGAATGAGTCCCGGACTGGTGTAGAATGGGTTAGGGTTAGGACTGGTACATAATGAAACCGGACTGGTGTAGAATGGGTCGCGGACTGGTGTAGAATGGGTTAGGGTTAGGATCTGGTACATAATGAGACCGGACTGATGTAGAATGTGTTCGGACTGGTGTAGAATGGTCCGTACTGATGCAGAATGAGTTATTATTGTTATTATTATTATTATTATTCAAGGAGGGGCTCCAGACCGGACCGATGGATAAAAACCCGGACCCGGACACGAGGTCAGAGTCGCGAGTCCGGGTCGCGCGGTTTTATGCAGGTTTTCCGGGTCGCGGTCGGGTTTTATTCATACCCCCGTAGCTAGCGCGGGGCGGGAGGGGTCAAGGGGCCAGGGGCCCTGAGGGGGCAAGTTCCCCCCAGAAAAATTTGACAAAAATTGGTCAATGGATGTCACCTTCCCAGAACACACCATGCATGCACTGGGTTTTGCACCCCCTCCCCAGGCAAAATGGGTTAGCTACGGTTCTGTATAGTCACAAGCGTGTAATAGCTTTATAAAAATAATAATAGATTAGAGGATGTGTAAATCATGCAAAGCCTGACTTTGTTCATATGTTTTAGATGTTATATTTATTGCCCTGCAGATTTGTCGCTGCGGTGCTGTGATGCCAGCAATTCAACAATGGCCTACCGAAGATAAAAGATACAAAAAAGTAAAGTTGAAGCCCCCTGGCCAGTAACTTTCTCAAGCAGCGGGAACAAGAACATTCCAAGATGAGCAAGAAAAAGAACTTATTAACTGACCAGCTAAAAAAGTCAATACATGTGATGCCAATTGAGCATGTAGAATAAATAACAATATAATTAAGGTAAGAAAAAGAAAGGTTATTCTCTGTATAATGTGATGATAATGATGTGTTTCTTTATAAGCCCAATTCAGCATTTCAGAGCAATTAAGAATCTCAGACAATATATGGCTTTAAATGAATACTGAATATACCAATAAGTGCCTAGTC